>NC_056522.1:116665720-116694725 GCF_019175285.1 Sceloporus undulatus | reverse complement strand
TCATCATCATCATCATCATCATCATCATCATCATCATCATCATCATCATCATCATCCTTTAACCCACCCCTGTTTTAATTATACAGTTAATGAAAGGTGGGTCCAGAGAAGAATAGGCTTGTTAGATAACCAATCATTAAAACTGCAGATGCCACAGATTGTATTTGGGATTCCTGACTTATTTCTTCATGCCAAATACTCTTGGCAAACCATTCTCCTTGACTGGGTATGGGGAGACAGAAAGGATGCAGTAATTTACTGTGCAGAAAAATGTTCTGCATATGCTCAGAGATTCAAAATAAATACATAAAATAAGAATTCTCCACTGTTGATCCACTGACTGATCTTTGTAGCTACCCAGTTTCTGAACTTGTAATGGGTCAGTGACCTAAAACTGATCTCTCCTTACTAACCTTTAACACATAAGGCATTTGAAGAGTGAAGGCAATATATATGTTGGAAGGGGAAAAAAGAAAAGGGAAATGCAGATGAATGACCAATCAAACTGAAAAAGTTGTAAAATGAGATCATATGCTTTAAAATGGCCTTTCCCAGCCCAACAGTTCCCAGATGTGTTGGATTGTGAATCTAATGTAACAATCATATTATGGGCTTTGTAATCCATATAGGGGAAAATTCTAGGTTTGGGGAAGGCTTCCTTTGAAGGAGCCCATGACAAAATATATTCCCTTATGGTTAACAGTGACAGCCTCTATGCCATTCTCCATAAATCTCATGGTCTGTCTGAATGCTAATGTTTTAAACAATGAATTAATTGATAGTAAGTTAAGATAAGATAAAATGGTTTAGTCATCAAGCTTATGGTCCTGAACTGATCTTCCAGTTTCTAACATTTATCAAATTAATTTTAAAGGTTAACATTCTAAGTTCTGATGAATCTTCTTTCTTTAATTACATCTCACATTTACTTAATCAAGGAAGTAGAGCTAGTGTTCCAAGTTTACAAAATCCGCAAGCCTGCAATCAAAACATGAATAAGTAAAAAGGTTGGCTCTTGAATTTAATAATGGCCCTAAGTAACATAGGTAGGCATAGAAAATTATGATTCAATTTTTTTTGAGATCCAAAGCAACAAGCAGATACTCTGGTGATTAGAAATCAAAGTTACCATCAGCCTTGGTGACACAAGGTACAGTGTGGAATTCAGTAAACCAACTTTTGTTAACTCCAGATTGAAGGCATCTTGTGATTTTAGGACTGAGATAATAAACCAGGTGCTCTGCAGATGTTTCAGACTTCCATAAACCTAAGCTAGCATGACTAATGGTGTGAGATTATGGTGGCTGTAGCCAAAAATATCTGGAAGGCATTTTTCTGGCAACTTCTTGGTTAGGCTGTATTCTTATAGTCCAACTTGTCCAAGGTTACAAAGTGATCCAGGAGGCTTGCCAGAAACACTGAGATGGTTCTTTCATTTATAGCTTTTTACATATTGGTTGTCTAACACAGGGCATCTGAAGATGAGTAGATGCCTTAAAAAGTATCTTTCTCCATGCAATAGAGCAAGTAGGGGCTATTTTTTTTATTTTGTAGCAGAAAGATATATGGCAGATCATTTGCCAGTGTTAGGGATTTTCATGGGTTCTCAGTTAGGAGCAGATAGTAATTCCATGTTGCCTGAGTCCATAGAAATGGAGGCACTCTGGCCTAAAGAAGAACAAACTTAATATATGCAACTACTTAATTTAATGTAGTATATTTTATCTACCTAAGACAGTTGGGTTATGCTTCTTATCAGTAGAGAAAAGTATGTTCTCAGACCCAGCAGAAGCTCAGTATAAATGGCTTGTGGAGACTCAACATGAATGATCATAACTACCTCATGTGAAGATTAAGGGGGGATGGGGATAATGGTTTTACCTGTGCTGCAGACCAGTTTGTCCAACAGTTATACCATTCAGAGAAAAAAGTATTCAACACCTTACAAAGCCAACATTTCCAGGATTCCTTGAGTACAGTTAATGTGGTCCAGTTGATGCAATTTGTAGTGTCAACTTTTATCATTTTATCTTCCAGTTATTCTTCTTTTATTTCCAAGGAGACTTTGTTGTTGTTGTTGTTGTTGTTTGATTGATTGATTGAAATTTTATTTATATACCGCCGTTCCTATGATCACGGCGGTTTACAAAACAAAATGAAAATATGATACATTACAGATTACAGATATAATACAATACAGATCACAGATTAAAAATCAAAATTAACAGCAAAAATCCCTCATATAAAACCATACACTACTATACATCATTAAAATCCATCATTAAGACCAGTCGAGATAATAAAACAGTCTAAAAAATACAATACATAGTATACAGGAGCAAAACAGAACATGTGGGGGAAGGCTTGATGAGTTGTTGTTGTTGTTGTGTGTGTGCCTCCAAGTCATTTCTTGCTTATAGCAATCCTAGGGCGACTCTATGATAGGGTTTACTTGGCAAGTTACTTGAGAAAGTATTTGCCATTACCATCCTCTGATGCTGGGAGAGTGTGACTTGCCAAGGTTATCTAGTGGGTCATTATGCTTCAGTGGGGAATTGAAACTTGATCCTCAGTTGTAGTCTAATGCTCAAGCCCCTACACTACACTGTTTCCCCCAAGGAGGCTTGCAAGCAAGTAAAAACAGATTTTAGAGTGGATTCTATCTCTGTTACTTGAAACAGGTCAATTGGTTTGCCATCTGTTCCTGATTATTTATTTCTCTCAAGCACTTTGAGTTCAGCTTCCACTTCACTTTCTAAAATTTTGGGTTCATTTTCAGATTGTTCTTCCTTGAAAGAATCTGTCATCATTTCATCTCTTTTATATTGCTTTTCAGTGTTTTGTTTCCATCATCTTTTAATTTCTTCTTGATCATGCAGTGTTTTTTCCTGTTGGTAGTAGAGGAACCCCATTCTTGGCTTAAATTTCCCTTTGATTTCTTAGATCTTGTGGAAGAGGTCTCTTGTTCTTATTTATTTGTTGTCACCTTCTATTTCTCAGTATTGATTATTATAGTAGTTCTCCTTGTCCCTATGTTCTAGTCATCGATTAGTTGCATTCAGTGTTCTGACTCTATTTATGTCACTTTTGATTTTGCTTCTCATCTATCAAACTGTTTGAAGAGTTTCATCTCTCATCCATTGAGGCTTCTCTTTCTTTTTGGCTACCGACAGTGTCTTTTTGCATCCTTTCCTCATAATGTCCCTGGCTTCAGTCCAGAGCTCTTCTTGCCCCTGATCAATTAGGCTTAATAATGCAAATTTATCTTTTACATTATCTTTAAATTCTACATGAATGTTCTTCAGGTTGTATTTTGGCACAATGGTTGAATGGGTGTTCTTTAGCTTCACTTTAGTTTTTTTATACTAGCAATTAATGATCTTTGCTAAGGGCTCCTGGTCTTGTTTTTGCAGAAATAACAGAGCTCTTCCATCTTCTATTTTCAGTTATGTATTTGATTTCTATATCAGCCATTTGGTGATGTCCACATATACAGTTGCCTTTTTAATTGCTTGAAGAATGTATTCATAATGAGCAAACTTGCAATCAGTGAGAAATGCCAGATGTACAGATGGGTTCAGAAAAGGAAGAGCAATTAGAGATCATATTGTAAACATAAATTGGCTAATGGAGTGCATCAAAGAATTTCAGAAGCCTGTACTTTATTGATTATTTAGATCATGAAAAGTGACCAATCACTCTTAAAGAAATGGGTGTAATACCACATTTGAGTGTCTTGATGCATAGCTTATACTCAGGATAAGAGGATACTGTCATGACAGAATATAGAGAAACAGAATAGTTTGTTATTTGGAAGGGGGGCAGGGAAGGCTACATAGTTTAATTTGTATGTTAAATATTTAATACAGAAATCTGGATTAGTCTTGGAGGAAGAAGGCATGAAAACTGGAGAAAGGAACATCAAGATTTGCAGATGACATTGTACCACTAGTAGAAAATGGCAGAGGCTTGAAACGACTATTGAACAAAGTCAAAGAAGAAAGTACAAAGGCAAGGTTACTGTTTGTTCATTAATTTATTTTTACAGGTTTGATTGTATATACAAAGTTCAATAAAAGATAATTTTCATTGTATGCATTTCTTTTCTGGCCATTATTATTATTTGTTTCATTTCATGATTATGTAGAGAAGAGGGGGTGTTAAAAATCATCATTATTGGGTGCCAGATATAATACATTCACCACTGCACTTCCTGATTCAGTTCCTGGTGTAGGTCAGCTACCAAGGTGAACAAATCTGTGCCAGCCCCATAGCTAGGCCTAATGCCAGACTGAACTGGATCTAGATAATCTCCTTCATCCAGGAACCCCAAGAGCTGAGAGGGCCCTCCTTGCACCAGAACCTTGCCCCTGAAAAGGGAAGTTGGAGACTAGCTGGTAGTTATCCAATGCAGCTGGGTTGAAGGAGGGCTTTTCAGTAAAGACCTCACCACAAACTCTTTTAGACAGGATCAAATTGCCTTGTTGCAGTGAGGAATTCACTACTCAGTAATATCTCTATTTGAAATGCTCAGGAATAAACCTAATGATTATTATATGACAATAGTAATTGAAAACACACTATGGCCCAAAACAGATGGGCTCAAAGGAGTGGAGTGAGGCCGCACTGGCACCGTTCATGCTGAGACCGCAGCAACCGCATACCCAGTCCCAATCTTGGCCACTGCCACGATGCTGAACTGGGCTGCTAGAAGGAGTGAATTCTATCCCCTTCTTCTTGGTTTGGTTCTTTTTTGTTGGCATGGCCTTGGCGTAGCTTCAGGCCACGTTCGGGGCATGTGTTGTCTAAATACCATGCCCTCAGTGCGGCCTGAAGCAATGTCATTTTGCCCATGTGTTTTGGACCTAAGTATGCCTTCCATATGTATTAATCTACATATGTATTAATCATCCAATGAAGCATTTCAATAGGAAGAGACTGTACTGGAATTTCATTCCTTATATTCTTGGTCACACCTTGGTAAATGGAAATACTTTAAAGAGATTTAGATCTGTGGAAATCAGTATAGATATATTGCTTTAAATTGTAGGTAGGCAACTACTTAAGTTTTGTGGGTTACACATGCCACTCACAGGATCACAGAGGGCTTCATCTTTCCTAGTCATCACCAATTCCATTTCCTTTTTTTAAAAAATGGTAGCATTTAAGTTCACCTTGGCTACAGATTAGACAGGAACATTGTTAGCTTGTTCCAGCAATTAATATGCTCAACAGGTTTCCTTCTATGACTTTGATCTGTTTTGATTCCTGCATATATTGTAGCTTACAACACCAGCTGTCTAAAACAGCAGGAAATTACTTAACCATTTTAGCTTTTTATTTGGCAGCTGTCATGAGAAACTTTCCATTACTTTCCTTTCCTTTCCTTTCCTTTCCATTCCTCTCCTTTCTTTTATAAAATCTAGTCTATTGTGTGTTTTTATACAATTCTTTAAAAGAGATCAGACCAGATGACATGAACCAAGGAGCCAGTCAAGCAGTGACCAAGAAGGCTTTCACCCGTGCTGGTCTTTGCTGCAAGGCTGGTGTGGGTGAGACTTCTCAGTCACTGCTTGACCAGCTGCTCTGTTGCTGCTCCCTTTGCATTTGATCACCCTGGGAGCAGGAACTCAGTAGCTGGCTGAGCAGTGACCAAGAAGCCTCTTACCCATGCTGGCCTTGTGGCAAAGGCCAACGTGGGTGAGAGGCTTCTCAGTCTCTGCTTGACCAACTGCTAAGTTGCTGCTCCCAAGGTGGCTGGGTGCAAGGGGAGAAGCTACTCCTCAGTGAAGAAGGACTGTCAATCCTTCACTGGGGTGAAGAGGACCACAGCAGACTTCAAACATTCCCTCCAAGTGAGGAAGAACTCTCAGTCTGAGGACAAAGATGAAGAATCAACCCCAGATACTCCTCCCCCTCCTTCCCCAGAGCTGTGCCTTTTCCACACAACTTCACACCATCTCCTCCACCCAACATAAACATTGTTTCTTCTGCTACCTCTTCTCTCGATCTATACTACAAAAAAAGCAGCAGCAGCAGTGCAGCTTCAACTTGCCTGTCAAGTTCCAGCAAAGCTGTCAAAGCTTAAGCAGGGTCCCAAATGTGAAAGCTCTCTTTTGCTGCTGTTTTTATCCCACCACCACATGCTCTAATTCCTTATCCCTACCATGGACCTAAAGGCCTCTGGTTCCTTTTGTCTTTCTTGTGCATTGATTCATTGACTGCTGCCCCTCTTTTCTTACCACCCCTTACTAACCCCTTTCCCCTCACTGCCCCCTTGACCTTTCCACTCCGCCCAGGGGAGTGTACTGTCCACTTTGAGTATAATGGATCTAGATGAATATATTGCTAAATCTAGCAACATAGGTCTAATCTGCACTGTAGAAATAATAATAATAATAATAATAATAATAATAATAATAATAATAATAATTTATATCTTGCCTTTCTCCCAATATAGGGAATTGTGCAGTTCAATACATCTTTAACTGCTATCACTCAGTGTTATGTATTCTGGGATTTGTAGTTTTATGAGATATTTAGCCTTCTCTGTCAGAGAGCTAAAGTGCCACAACAAACTACAAATTCTAGGATTCCATAGGATTGAGCCATGGCAGTTAAAGCAGGGTCTAGCTGCATTATTTCTGCAGTGCAGATTAGGCCATAGATTAAAGGTACAACATTTTCAAACTTTGAAATGCCTGGATGGTGGTGGTAGTGAAGACAGCAACAATGGATGTACTTGGTTTGTGTATCCAGAAATCATAAATGAAGACGGATCCACGATGTTGGCTGGTATTTCATGAATAATGATGTTGTAAGTTTGACCAATGAAATTGCAATTCACTTTTATCATTGTCGAGCAGGTCAGAATTCTTTTCTGGCCACGTAACCATCAAATGTCCCCTCAAACCTACCTTTTCAGCAGCACAGCTCTCCCAACAACAACCATTTCTGTGTTGATGGAGATCAGGGGGATGAATGGAGAGGTAGACTTTGGGAAGTACATAGCAACATCTCTTAACGGAGAAAAATGTTTTTCTTCAAGCATGTGGCTATTGTTGTCATATGCCTTCAAGTCAATTCCATAGGGTTTTCATGACAAGCTTTCCTCAGAGGAGATTTGCCATTGCCTTTCTCTGTTGCTGAGACAGTATGACTAGCCCAAAGTCACCCAGTGGGCGGCTTCTAGGGGTCCTAGTCCAACAGTCTCGGAACAAGGAAAGAGCTTGTAGACATTTTTGGACTATAATTATTATTTTTAATATAGAATACCTAAGCCAAAATGATGACTGGCTTTATGGGCCACTGGATCATAACCACCAGGTACATAACCGTGCTGTGAGAAGAAACATTTTGGAAGTATGCTGTGTAGTTTAAAAAGGGATGTACAAATCCAAGGTTACAGGTGCCATTTTTGCTATGAAACCCCCACTTACAAAGCACATATCTGATGCTAAGAATATGTTTAATTAGCCTTGTCTTGTTCAAGTTAATCACAGTACATTAATTGTGATCATTAAAATGCAGTCTATCCATCTATTTCCACCAATTAATTGGTCACATTTGGGCTGACCTGCCCAAATTAGCCAGATGTATTCCTGTTTGACTGTGTACTGCTAAGGAATACAGTGATGGCCCTTTTGTCACATTTTATCCATTCTGGAAAAAATCAAAAAAATCTTTCATCATGATACTAATGTCATCAACTCTTTATTTATCATTAAGCTTCTGTTAAAGTAAAATAGAAGCAACCAATAACAATGTCAATAAAGATAATTTCTAGAGCAAGGTGTGTCATTCTGTTCTGCGTTGGTCAGATCTCACCTGGAACTGTGTCCAGTTCTGGACACCACAATTCAAGAAGGATATTGACAAGCTAGAATACGTCTAGAGGAGGGCAACCGAAATGGTGAAAGGTCTGAAAACCTGCCCTATGAGGAGAGGCTTAGAGAGTTGTTTAGCCGGGGAAGAGATGCTTAAGAGGTGAAGAGCTAGCCATGTTTAAATAGGTGCGATATAGACCACCCAAAAAAGGGTGGCCTGCCAGCACCTGTTTTTCCATCAGAGGGAAGCCTCAGCCGCCAAACGGCGAGGCTTCCCACCGGCGGAAAAAGAACTTGCAAAAATCAGGTTCTTTTGAAGCTGCAGCAGCAACATAACAAGTGCCCCACTGATGCAATCATTACATAAGTGCTGCGCAGTGCCGTGCGGACATGCGGCACTTACGTAACGATGGCGACACCCATGTAAACAGAGTGCCACCATTGTTACGCCCTCATCACATGCAAGGGTTGCGGCGCATGTGGGCACTCTGCCCGCCAGGCAACTCTTGCACGTGATGAGGGAGCCTGAAAGGCCAGTATGTACCAGGCCATACTTGATAGGGTGTTATATTGAAGATGGAGCAAGCTTGTTTTCTGTTGCTCCAGAGACTAACACATGGAGCAACAGATTCAAAATACAGGAAAAGAGATTCCACCTAAACATTAGGAAGAATTTAATGATGCTAAGAGCTGTTCGATAGTGAAATGTGCTGCCTTGGAGTGTGGTGGAGTCTTCTTCTTTGAAAGTTTTTAAATGTAATTGGATGGCCATCAGTCAGAATTGCTTTGATTCTGTATTCCTGCATGGCAGAAGGTTGGACTGGATGGTCCTTGTAGTCTCTTCCAACTCTATAGTTCTAGGTTCTATGATTTTTTTATTCTAATTTGTGTTTTAGGGATTTGATGGGGCACCGAATGGCTAAGTAGGCTCTAATTATGACATCATTATGAAGAATGCACACAGTGCAGAAAATAGAAATGTACTTCAGGGTTTATGACGTGGGCTGTGTAAACAATCTCTCTCTTTATGTGTACGCACACCCTGAACACTTGAATCAGGAAATAAATAAGTAAAGAGGTATTTTCACCACTGTGTACTCTTGCTGGGTAGTTTATGTTCATAACAATGAAGCACCAAAACAATGCAACAGCTTTGTTCATTATGGCAGCATAAAAATTAACAGTAACATAGCATTAAATATAAATATTTGCTAAAACAAAGTTCCATAAAATGTTTCAGATGCAGACTTTAAAATGAACAACAGCAGGGAACTCCTATAAATTGACACAGGGGCCTGTACATATTGCATAATATAGTTTTACATAATTCAGTTACAAAGGCTACTGAAGTAGAAAAATATGGTGACACACACCAGACTTGCCAGACCCAACCAGTCCCACCCACGAAAACCTCCTTCCACCTCTGGCCCCACACCAACATTGAGCACACACACACACCCTCCATGCAAATATCTGGATTTTCTGCTTGAAGCCAGAGTAAATCCCCACTTATTTCTTGGATGAAAGCTCTGAGATGCTGGAAAGGCCCAAATTTGGCCCAAATCATTCCATATATTGTCTGGACTGGTCACTGTGAAAATGAGGCAGGATAATTTTATTTGGCCCATATAAACATGCCCTTAGTCACAAATAACTGATGACCCATTTATTTAACTCTGACTACACTAAGAATGACTCTGAGGCCCCATTCACATTCACCTATTTGTGCTGGATGGAACTGGGCAGAATCGGGTTCCCCCCTCCTGAATCTGTCTGGAAGCAAGTGCCCAATATAATTTACCTTAACCAGGGTTATTTACCCCTGAATGCCCTTGCAGATCTTTGTAGAGAGTTCATATTTGTGGTACTGGTTTAAAAGAAGGCTCCTTTGCTGTCAATCAAATTCTCTTCCTCTTTCGTCAAAGGTGACATTTCCTATAGCAATTGGCCAACTGGTACCCTCCTTTTAAAAAAAAAAAAACTGGCGTCAGAGTGCGCATATTCTGACAAATTTAAAAACCTCCAGGTGTGTGTGTGTGTGTGTGTTGTGTGTAGCAAAAGCATTCACTCTTGTATCAGTTTGCCAAATTGAAAGGGAAACATTTGTAACATTCGCATTGTAGCATTCGCATATTAAAAAAATAATTTTAAAAAGCCTCTTAAGGTGCCGTTCCAGGAGCAAGAGGAAATGAAAGGGAAATGTAGCACAAGCATTCAAATTGTAGCATTCGAATATTACAAATAATAATAATAATAATAATAATAATAATAATAAGCCTCTTGCAAAGTGAGGCTGTCGTTCCAGGAGCAAGAGGAAATGAAAGGGAAATGTACCACAAGCACACACACATTCTATCTATGTGTATCACCCAAAAATCATTTGCATAATCTGTCAAAAATAATTAAAAAAAATAAAAAGAGAGAGATAAAGCTGCCTGCGAGAGCGGAGGCTTGTTCCATTCTCTGACCTACGCTGAACTTGATCCTTTCTCTGGCTCCTTCCTTCTCCTCCTCCTGCTCCCCCGTTAGCCCGATTCTGCCCTTGGCACCCCTGGCTCCATCCTCCTCCTCCTTCTGCTCTGTCTCCTGATTCTGCCCTTGGCACCCCCCGCTCCATCCCCCTCCTCTTCCTGCTCCATCTCCCGATTCTGCCCTTGGCACCCCCGACTCCAGTTTTCTCCTCCTCCTGCTCCATCTCCTGATTCTGCCCTTGGAACCTCCGGCTCCATCCATCACCTCGATTCTCTTGGCACCCTTCCTCCGGCTCCTTCTCCTCCTCCTCTGTCACCCCGATGAAGGGGAGGCATGTTTCGCCCTCTGCCCTCCCTCTGACCTAAATCCCTCCCCTGAACTTGACCCGATCATGATCGGGGACAAGTTCATATTTGCCAGACCCGTTTTTTTCAAAAGATACAGCTTAAAGTCCGCTTTCAAAAGACCCATGCCAAGGGGCATTTGCCCCTGAATGGGTGTGGAAGCCTCGGATTTGATAGTGAAAGGATTGGAGCCAATATGAACTTCCCGTGGTTAATCTGGGTTCTGATCCGGGGTAAAAGGTAGTCTGAATGGCTGCTGAGTCTGAATCAATTCACATGTTAGGACAAATTAACAATGTCATTATGACTCATAAAGTCTAGGATAGATCTCATTCCATTTGTGAAGATGCTCTTTCCACCTCTCATAAACTGTCCCCATTGCATATTGAAAATATTTGGCCATCCTCTTTGCTTATTCTATTGATACAGTCCCCAGGTGTAAAATAAGACAGATATAGCAAACCAGTATTAAAGGGAAAGAAAAAAGTTGATATAGTAGGCAAAACATATAGCTGTAAAAAAAATCCAGGAAGACAAATTATCATGATTATATATTTTTTAAAAAAACTCACACTGATTGTACAAGGTTTTTAACAGTAAATCTTTTATTTTTATGTCTTGAAGCAAATCATTTGTGATGGGCATAGATAAATCTTGGGAAAGTGTTTGTTTAAGGAAAATTAATTATTTTCTTGCAGAGTTTTACATGGCTATGACTTCCTCTTTCAAATCTATAATAATGCTAAAAAAAGAGAAAGAAAGACATTATTACGTTGCATTGGTGTGTATCTTTCTGTCTTCACTATTCTTGGCTTGGGATAACACAGGTAGACCTAGCATACTTATTACTCCACAGGGCCTAGGCAGTCTTATGTACTGTTTTCTTCTACAGGACCACCACACTCTTCAAACAGTTAAGAGAGAGAATGTGTTCAGGGGGCAGAAAATAAGCAGAAGGAAAGGCAGAACAAGCACAAATGAAATGATGGGGGAAAAGAGTAGAGTGGGTAGTGAAAAGGAAAAAAAGGAAAAAGAGAAAGAGCACTTATCACATGATGGGTTTTGCAACTCCAATCCGAAGCCACTCCGGGTCCAGCCATGTGAATTCCCTTTATAACCTGATAGATTATCACATGCGATTGCTTTCTACGGGGAGTCATTCCGAGGCCGATCCAAAGCCAATCCAAAGTGACTCCTGATGTAGGTGAATTTGGTGATCTAGCGAATTCACAATTTTTTCCCCCAAGGTCAATCTGAATTTCTCTTGGTGTGGAATGCAACTTTGCTTCTGTCCTGGTACACTCGCTCAAACCTCCAAGGTGGCAAATTTCCCATGATGTGGCACTGCAATTTTGCCCCATTTCCTTTCGGTATGTAGGGTAAGTCGGAGAGCTTTGGGGGGGTTATGTTCATATTCAACATTTTAATGTTTTAATTTTATGACATGAACAGAGTAGGACCATGCTTTTTAACTTGACCCTCCACCCCACGGTCTGTAATTGGGGGGTTTCCCAAGGTTTTCTTCCATTTCATATATATATATGTATGTATATATATATATATATATATATATAGAGAGAGAGAGAGAGAGAGAGAGGAAGGACACAGGACACATTCAGAGAAGGCAAGGGGGGCATGTAGGGAAGGCTGACATGGAGGACACATATGGATGTTGCAGAGAGGGATAGGATAAATGACACGGAGGACACATTTGGATGTGGCTGTATGTATACTTGAGAGAACACATGGCGGGAGTTGCGGGCATTTCTAAATTGTTGAAGTAGAGTAAAGAAAGTAAAAATAGAATAAGAAGGGACGAAGAAACGTGAAGCTATCATTTACATGAGGCTAGCATTCACATGAAACAGGAAACATTTTAATACATTTCACTCTTCTCTAAGTTCCCATTCCTTAAGACTTCTCTACATTTGCAAGAATACTCCAGGCTGCCCCAGAGTATTCTGGCCATGAATCCCCCCTCCTCGAATCCTTCCCTTACCTGCTGTGGGTTTTCAGTGAATGACGAGTGGCTGCCATTCCATGAGGTCTCTGCAAGCTGGCATCCACTGCAGGTGTGAGTCACTCTGAGGTGTTTCTGACAAGGCACCCAGCCATGTCACTGATGCTGGCCACCTCATTCTGACCTTAGAGTGATTTGCGCACTCAGAGCAATTAAGCAGAGATGCTCATAGGGACAATGTGAGAAGAGAGCTGGCTGTCATTGCCACATTTTGCTCCAGGTTTTCTGGAAAACCTAAAGGCAAGTCTTTTTAATGTGGGACAAGGATTGAAAAACTCAAATCAGGTCCAGGCATTGTGTATACTGCTAGGACCTGATTTGGGGCTTGGGGTCTGGGTAATGTAAACAGCACACAAGCCCTAAGGCAGGGTGGATGGTTAATGGAGAAAAGGCCTTTGCAGTGGTTGGTCACCACTTTCAACTCTTTGGAGAAACCTGCTTGATGTTCCACTGATGTATTTCTGGCAAAGAACTTATGGTTTTTCCTAGGCTTTTACACTTTTCTCAGTCTTTTTCATTCTGCTTTGTATTTTTTGTTCTTTTTTGTTCGCTTGGGCTGATATATTTATGATCTTTAAAATTATGTTTGCTAATATTTTATTATAAACCAAACTTTGATGTATTTCCTTCCATAGAGTTAAACACCACTGTATTGGCTTACTTCCCAAATTTTTTAGAAACTAATGGATTTCCTCCTAAATAAAATTGATTGAAGCAGATATATTTCCTTAACACAGATCCATTTGTGAGATCTATTTTTGCAACATAAAGCAGTGATGGGGAAAAATTAAACATCATGAAATCAAATTACACACCGATCCAAACTCATGAGTTCATAATTGCACTGCATGCAAATTGGTTACATATATCCAGTGATGTAATGAGGATGCCCAGGGCACTACCAAATGTCCATTCTCTTCCTTGAGTCCACTGATGAATAAGGAAAGGCTTGCCAACAATGTGAACCAAATCAGCCACAGCCAAATTGCAGATATAGATATCCGGAATAGTTTTCTTCTTTGATCTGAAATAAACTGGGGAACTAATCAGTAATGTTTGTAGTTTCCCTATCAGTCTCCGACACATTGCTGATCACAGTTTTGGGTACAGTGGTGGTTCTTCCAAGTGACTGGTGAGTGGATCCAGTGCAGCCTTCCTCTACCACCAGCACCACCATGTTACAACAATGAAATGGTCCCATGTGCCAGATGTGCATGCATCAAATTGTACTGCTCCAAATAATAATGACAATAATTGTGTATTGTGTATTAATAACACTGGCTTATTTCTTTTGAGAAATAAGCAGGAAAAAGGTCACAAATAAAATTAAACTATGTTGTTTTTGTTTTGGTAACTTAGGTAGCTGGTTTATATCAGATCAGATGATTTGTCCATCTCACCCAGGAGCAGGGAGCCAATGGCACTCTAGCTATAGCTAGACACCAACTCCCATTGTCCTTGATCACTGTTCCTAACTAAAGTTGATGGGAGTTGGAGTCCAGTGACATCTGGTCTGGTGCAGGTCCCAGCCCTGATCTGTATTGTCTGCTTTCACTGACAGGGTGTTTCTAGCATATAGTATAGTGCTTTTCCATAAACTGTTTGCTCCTTTTAACGGGAAGTGCCAGAGACTGAACCTTGGGCCTTCTGTATGCCAAGGACAAGCTCTGCCATTGAGCTATAGTCCCTCTAGGGATGTTCTGTGGTGGGCCTGTGGAACCTGTGGTCCTCTAGATGTTACTGAACTCCCAAATCTTGCCATCCTTAGCCAGCCTGGACAATGGTGACATGATGGGAGTAGTAATTCATTAACATCAGGTGGTAGGATTCTATGACTGAATGTGATCTAGGACAGTGCTCCCTGTGATCAGGGAAAGGACTGACAGATGTTACCGCTGGACATCACAGAGGCTCACGTAGTAGCAGTGTTAACATAAAAGGCAGGGGGAGATGTTGGGGGTTCCCCACCAGCATTGTCAGTGTCTCCTTGAATTTTGGGGGATATTATAGTTCAAAAGGAGGCCTGTGAGAGGAGGGTAACTTCAGGGAACTTTCCACCTACATATGGCATAACTAACTGCAGAGAGTGCTTCAGTTTCAGTGATAGAAGGGTTTTATTTAGAAATGTGCAAAGGTGTGCAGAAACATACAAAAGCCAATGCAACTTTAAGAACCATACATAGCTATGGTAGATAGAGAAGAACCAGGATTTAAAAGGGTGTGATATGGAAGGTTGGATAGAGAAGAACTCCTGAGTTAAAAGGGTGTGATAATTACCAGTCCTGGAGATAGATTCATAGAAAACAGAGAGTGGCTCAGACAGTGTCTCGGGGTTACATAGTGAAATCCCTGGTATATTGAACAGATCCCTGGTCTGTGAATAAAATGGCTATGGCTGGGACTGATATTTATATCCTATTTCATAACCTCGAGGGATACTTAATGTTTCCACACAGTGTAACAAAGCCTTTAATGGTTTTCCCATGGAAATCATAAAAGGGATCCAGAACAGCTGATGGCTTTAAGTCCAGACTGATAAAACATTGATTGGATTCAAGACAGTCTCTGGCTAGTCAGACAGGAAGAGTGAATAGGAAAACAGCATGAAGTGAGGTTGAAGATGTGTTCTTTGACTGCTTTTGTGATGGGACTCATTTTGTCTTCACTGTAAGAGGAAATGTGAAGAGCCAGGGGTGTGTGTAAAGGAGCGATCAGCGAACTCATTTAGAGTTTATTTTACTACCATCTAGATCTCTCACATATTCTTAGGTCAGTGTGACTCGTTCCACATGTAACTTCCTAGTTTTCCCAGGTCATAGTGACATCTTGAAACATGCTTCATGCTAGATATTATGAAACCCCGTATCCAGTGAGAGGAGTGTAGAGTATGCTCACAGTAGCAGTATGAACACTCTGGAATAGTGCATGCTTTATATTAAAAGGCATATCCCAAAGTTTTTAAGAGCAAGTGAAGCCAAGGTGTGCATGTCTGCTCCACTCATGAAGCTCACAATGCTACTTTAACAGCAGTGATGCACATTCACTATTAGGGCTGCAGCCAAAGGAGACATTCAGTACTGGTATGTATGTTTGGTTGAGAAGCCTACTGGGAAAAGGTGCCATCTGCAGTGCTATGCTACAAAATAATAACTTTCAGCTCCAATTAGCAAAAGTTACAAAGCAAGTACATTAGCCTCACAAATTAAAGCTTGAAAGAGGAGCTAGAAACAGCTCATTGTTTCATGCTTTCATTGGATTAAAAATCTGGTGAAAATCCTCCAACACAATTTTGCTGCCATTGCTGATGGAAGCATTTGGACAGAAGATTGCTAGTGTGTTTGTTCTCTTCCTCTTTGGTGTTGTCTGTGCAAATGTGGTCTCTGGCTTTGGGGGGAAAAACAATGACAACAACAACAGCAGTTATGTGATCTCTAGTAAACTAGCTTCACACAGCTATTTATGCATTAAAAATGAAAGATGTTCCCAGGCTGAATCTTTTAGGGAAACAACTTCTTCTTCTTCTTCTTCTTCTTCTTCTTCTTCTTATTATTATTATTATTATTATTATTATTATTATTATTATTAACCTTTATTTATAAAGCGCTGTAAATTTATACAGCGCTGTACATACAATCTTTTTAATTGGATGGTTCCCTGCCCTCAGGCTTACAATCTAAAAAGACACGACACAAAGGGAGTGGTGGTGGGGAAGGGGCCTTTCTAGTAGGATAATACATATAAAATACATAGCAATATAAGAAATGATTCAATAAAACAGGCAACAAAAGAACATCAAATAGTGACAATTATGCAATGCCTGGGAAGGCTTCTCTGAACAGGATGGTCTTCAACTCTGTTTTGAAGCTGGTTAAAGAAGTGATGGCTCTTGCTCGTGGGGGAAGAAGGTTCCAGGAGTGAGGGGCAGCAAGTGAAAAGGGGCGAATCCTAGATGGGGCAGAGGAAATCTTGGGCTGGGACAGCAGACCTTGACTACCAGAACGGAGGGCCCTAGTTGGAAGGTGAGGAGAAATAAGGTCTGATAAGTAAGGAAGGGCCAGTCCATGGAGGACTTTGAATGTCGACAGCAGGAGCTTATACTGTACTGAATGCGGAAAGGGAGAGGGAGCCAGTGAAGGGATGCCAACACAGGAGAGATATGGTCACAGCGGTGGGTGGAAGTGATAATGCGTGCAGCTGAATGCTGGACAGAGATTAAAGGACGGAGTTGAGAAAGAGGAAGCCCAGCCAGGAGGACGTTACAGTAAACAAGTCGTGAGATCACTAGGGCATGGACCAGGATCTTGGCAGTAGAGGCATTTCTTATTATGAAAAGATAACCGAATGAAGCCTGATTGAGATTGTCCATGCATCCTGCCAAAGTGGACAGTTCTTGAGAAATCAAAACATAGAGCTGGATATATAAATGGAAGCATATTTTGGTCCTCCTATGATTTCACACCTTCCTTCTTTAAAATCACTCCTTAAGACAACTATGCCTCTAAAAATTATGATGTAATGAGAGCTTTGAAAACCATAGCTATGGACTACAATTCCCAAAATCTCTAAGCCATCAGTGTTCATGGTGGCTCAGGGATTATGGTAGTTGTAATCTTAAAAAGTAATTTTCCCAAACTCTGGATGTTATCATTGCTTCCCTCAACACTCTGCAACTAAACTTAAGAAAAATAGAACTGAAATAAATATATTAGATGGTGATCTAATGTCCCAGGCCAGCCCAGTCATGACTGATCCTCTGTCATCCCATTTTTTATCCTGTTTTTAAAATGTTCTAGTCTCTGTCTCCTCAGAGTTTATTGCATAATCCCCCCTCCCAACTTACCCTTAGCACTTTATAGTTGATTACGGGATGCAGTTGAGTATTATCGCAGGGAAAATGTCACTACTGCCACCACTTGACTGCATTCTGCCTAAAACCCAGCTACAAGCTGCCACTCAGCTGGCTGATTTGCAAAATCGGGAGCTAAGCGGAGTAAGCCTTGGTTAGTATTTGGATGTGAGACTGCTAATGAATACCAGAAGATGTAGGCTTTATTTCACAGGATAGAACAGGCAAAACCACCTCTGAGTATTCCTTGCCTAAGAAAACTCTATGAAATTATGGAGTCACCATAAGTTGACAGGTAACGTGAAGGCACAAAAACAAATAAAGAATATATAAGCAATTTTTAAATAAATGGGAAATTGCATAAGGTAGTGTTCAAACTATACAGTGCTGTCTTGAGTTCATCAGATTAGAAATTACTTGATAAGAAGCAAATATATAAATAACAGAGTTTGCAAAAAATTCTTTTTTGGACTGTCAGCCAATGGACATACTGGTTGGGGAATTCTGGGAATTGTAGTTCAAAAATTCCCTTTCTAAGC
Organism: Sceloporus undulatus; assembly: GCF_019175285.1. Classification (NCBI taxonomy): domain Eukaryota; kingdom Metazoa; phylum Chordata; class Lepidosauria; order Squamata; family Phrynosomatidae; genus Sceloporus; species Sceloporus undulatus. The sequence continues at coordinate 116,676,678 of NC_056522.1, read as the reverse complement.
ATTGAGAAATAAGTGTATGTATGGAAGCCTTCTTGATTATGTATTAAATATGGCCAAGCATGCATTTATTCACTCTGTTGTAGTAGAAGAGTTTTGGGGGCTGAGATAAATCATGCTCAAAATACAAAGCAGTTTCATACACAACCCAGTGTTTGAGGCAATATTTTCAACTGAATGCACAATCCTTAAGGATATCTTTAGATTATTTCTGTGTGCTGGATGTTTGCCTACAGCAACATGGTTCTTCTAAGACACATGCCATACCTAATGATAGTAAACACAATGAGGACGTTGCCTATTAATCTGGTCAACAGATCAGCAGATCTTTCTGCTGTGCCAAGTCCTTGATAATAATGTCCTCAGTTGCCTGTTAAGTTAGGCATGCTGGCATTACTGTTCCAGTGAGAAGACTGGATTTCATTAATTCTTCATAAGCTTTAGCTTGTTCAAATGGAACAGAGAAGCTATGGACGTTTTCAGATGGGGCAAAAGTGTCAAAAGTTTGCAGAATTTCTTGCTGTAGTTCTTGGGGCTATTTTAAAATAGCCAAACAATGTTCCAATTTTTCCTGTTTTCTGGCAATTCCTGGTACCTGCTGCTACCTTTTATTCCCACCTGCAGGTGGGTTTCTTTTTAATTTGGAAATATATCCAAACAACGTGCTATCTTCTCTCCTCTTCTCCTTTCTTTTTGCAAAATGCAGATATAGTGTAAAAGTGCATTCGTGAAATGACTCATTTCCAGTCTTAACTCTATAACTTCAAATGGATAAATTTAGAGAGGAAAAATGTACCCTTCAAATCATATGAACACCTCAGCAAACCATGCCCAGGTTTTAAAAAACCTTTGGAAGAGCTCTAGTGGAGATCCAAGAAATGGCTACAAACAGCCTCCCAAAAGAATGGAATGAGTGGACATGGAGGTGACCACAACTGGCAAAACCCCAGGAACTATATTGTAGGAACTTCCTACTTCCAACTGTCTTGCCACACCCAGCTTTGTCCCTGTGAGTACTAAACCAGGGCTGAAGAGACCATCTGCTGCTAAGGCAAGCTGAGTTCCTGAAGCTGCAGTTACTCCAGAGGCTGCTTTTCCCTGGGACCTTTGGCCTACTTCCAACTGCCTTGCCTCACCCAGCCGTTTCCCTGTAAGTATAAAAGCAGGGCTGAACTGCTGCAACATCCTCTCCCAGGGCTGAAGAGACCCTCCTTCCACCATTCTCAGCATCTGGGACATCAGACAAAGGCTTCCAAAGCCACCCTTCTGGATCTATTAGATTCCTCATGTCTTGTGGTGTTCAGGCAATGTTATCAAGCACTGTCAGCTTTTATTTTGCTGCTCTTATCATTGTTATATTCTCTCCTGTTGATTATGGGATACGGAATCCTTTCCTTCCCATGGCTCCATGCATTTCTCCTAATCTGATCCCTATTCGACCTCTTCCTATCTCCCAGCTTCCATTCTTTGTTCATTCTGGAACTGTCGCTCTGTTGTTCCGAAAGTGACAGCAGTTCACAATCTTTTTCTCTCTAGATCATTTAATCTTCTTGCTCTTACTGAAACCTGGCTCCCGGCCCATGACACTGCTACCTCCCCTCCCTGCCCTTTCTTTTGGCAGTCTTTCTTTCACCCACACAAATTGCCCTGAGGGTCGAGGAGGAGGGGTTGGTATCTTACTGTCTAATTCCTACCAGTCTCAATTTCTTTCTTTCCCCCCTAGCTATTGTTTCTCTTCGTTTGAGTCTCACTCTATTAGACTCTTTTTTCATTTATAGCCCTCCTGGCTTTGCTACCCAGTTCCTCTCAGACTTTGAGTCATGGCTGACATTTTTTCTATCAGATGCAATCCCCATTTTGATCCTTGGTGACTTTAATATCTACCTTGATGATCCCAAGAATCCTTCAACATCTTGCTTTAGTTCCCTTTTAGCTTCTTTTAGTCTTCAATCTCATTCCAACTCTTTAACCCATTCTTTTGGTCACTGCCTTGACCTAGTTCTTGCTGCTAAGTGTGTCATTTCTGACTACTTGACATCTGATTTTCCATTGTCTGATCATCATTTAATCTCTTTTACTTATGTTTCACCTCCTCATCATACTGTTAGATGCTATTTTCGCAATCTTCAGTCTATTAATTGTGACCATCTCTGTCAGTCCTTGGATTCATCTCTCTCTTCTCTATCTCTTGGGGACTCTGCTGACTCAGCTACGTCTTTATTTAACTCCACTCTTTCTTCAACTCTTGACAGCTTTGGCCCTGTATCTGTATGGGCATCTTCCTCTATGACTAGGCCTCAGCCCTGGCTTACTCCCATTGTTAAGTTCCTCCGGTCCTGTTCTTGAGTGGCCGAACATCTTTGGAAAAAGTCCAGGGAGTGAGCCGATTTTATTCATTATAAATTCATCCTTTTATCCTTCTCACGTGCCCTGTCCATGGCAAAACAGAATTATTACAAATCATTGATCTGTGGCAACAAGAAGAACCTGCAGCGTTTGTTCTCCTGCTTCAACACTTTGCTAAAACCTTCCTCTCCCCCATCTCTTCATTATTTTCCCCTACTGATTTTGCCAACTATTTCATCACTAAGATCACCACTATTTGATTTGAGATAGTTTTTCCTGATTTGTCTTCTATGACTATTCTTCTGCAACCTTCACCCAAAAAACTCTCTGTGTTTCCTTGTGTTTCTTTGGACGAACTCTCCACGCTGCTGAACTCTTCCAAATCTGCAACCTGTTCTCTTGATCCAATTCCCTCTCGTTTTTTAATCTTTATAGCCCCTTCTTTTCTGCCCTTGCTTTTCTATATCTTTAATCTCTCTCTCTCTCTCTCTCTCTACAGGCTCCTTCCCTTCAGACTTTAAAAATGCTCTCATTTCCCCAATTCTGAAAAAAAACCCTTCTCTTGTCCCTTCTTCTTTGTCTAGCTATTATCCGATTTCTCTTCTTCCCTTTCTTTCTAAGGTTTTGGAACGGGTCGTTTATTCTCGTTGTTTTGAGTTTCTTGAAACCAACTCCATTCTAGATCCCTTTCAGTCCAGTTTCTGCCCGCAGCATTCTACAGAGATGGCTCTCACTAAGATCTCAAATGATCTTTTGTGGGTCAAGGCGAATGGCCTTTACTCTGTTCTCGTTCTTCTTGATTTGTCTGCGGCCTTCGACACCATGGATAACTGTCTCCTAGTTGATATACTTTCTGACCTCGGGTTCTCAGACTTTGTTCTTGATTGGTTTAAATCTTATTTGTGAGATAGATCTTTTGCAGTGGTCACTGGTGGTCAGACCTCGTCCTCTGTTGGAGTTCCACAGGGCTCTGTTTTGGGTCCCCTGCTGTTCTCTCTTTACACATTGTCCCTAGGAAAGCTTATCAGTTCTTTTGGTTTTTCCTATCATCTGTACACCGATGACACTCAGCTGTATATTTTCACTCCTGACCTTTGTCCGGCGCTTGAACAGCAAGTTTCATCTTGTCTCACAGCTGTCTTGCAGTGGATGTGCCACTGACGTTTGAAGCTCAAAATGTCCAAACATGTCTAAGTTGGAGCTTCTTGTCTTTCCACCCTTCAATACTCCTTTTCTGTTTCTGTTGATAACATCTCTATTTGACCGGTCCAGGAAGCCCACAGTCTTAGCTTCATTTTTGATTCTTCTCTGTCATGTATCCCCCCAGATCCAGGCCACAGCCAAGGCCTGTAGATTCTTTCTCTAAAATATTGCTAAAATCCGTCCATTTCTCTCGGCCTCTACTGCCAAGACTTTAGTCTATGCTCTGGTCATCTCGCGACTAGATTATTGTAACCTCCTTCTGGCTGGGCTTCCTCTCTCACCTTTGTCCTTTAATTTCAGTCCACAATTCAGCTGCATGCATTATTACATCTGCTTGCCGCTCTGACCATGTTTCCCCTCTACTTTTAAAGCTCTGCATGGGCTGCCACCCCCTATTTATTGAAATTCTTTCTCCACACATTCCCACTTGTACCCTTCATTCTGGTAGTCAAGGTCTGCTGTCCCAGCCCAAGCTCTCCACTGCTGCATCCCGGATTCATCCCTTATCACTTGCTGCCCCTCACTCCTGGAACCTCCTTCCCCTACAAGCAAGGGTCATCACTACTTTAACCAGTTTCAAAACTGAGCTGAAGACTATAATGTTCAGGGAAGCGTTCCCAGGCATTGTGTGACTGTTTATCTGATTGTTATCTGACATATTATTTTATCTGATCTCTGATGTTCTCAGTCTGTTGCCTCCTTATTTTATCTAATTCTATCTTGTATTACTATCTATTGTTTTATATGTATTTTGTAGAATGTACACCATTGGCTGGTTTCATTTTTTTAAAATTGTCTGTACAGTGCTGTGTAAATCTACAGCGCTGTATAAATAAAGTATAATAATAATAATAATAATAATAATAATAATAATAATAATAATAATAACTCATCCTTTTCAAGACTGATCTAGAAAAGCTCTATTACAGCTAAACTGGTATAGAGCCAGTGGGAAATATCCAAAATTGCACTGGCAGAAGGAAGTTCAGGGAAACTAACTTCATTTCCTGCTTCATCTCCTAGCACCCCCAAAGGACCCCCAAACAGCTACAAAGGAAGACAAAGGTTTTTCTCAAATATGGTGATCTGTAGCACTTTGAGGGGTTGAAGGTTGACTCAGGAGTCCTAGATCCCTTTCACACATAATCTTGTTAAGCCAGTGTCCCCCATCCTATATCTATGCATTTTAATTTTCTGCCCTATGTGCAGTATCTTACATTTCTCTGTATTAAAATTCATTTTGTTAGCTTTGCCCCAGCTTTCTAACTTATTAAGGTCATTTTGAATTTGAATCCTCTCCTCTGTGGTATTAGGTACTCCTAATTTGGCATCACCTGCAAATTTGATAAGCATGCCCCCTATTCTTTCATCCAAGTTGTTGATAAAGATGTTGCATAGCAAGGGGTCCAGGACAGAACCCCGTGGCACCACACTGATAACTTCACTCCAGGATGAAGAGGAGCCATTGCTGAGCACGCTCTGGATTCGGCCAGTCAATCAGTCACAAATCCATCAAACAGTTGCATTGTCTAGCCCACATTTTACTAACTAGCCTGCAAGAATGTCATGGGAAACCTTGTCAAAAGTCTTACTGAAATCAAGATATGCTATATCCACAGCATTCCCTTCATCTACCAAGCTAACGATTTTATCAAAAAAAGAGATGAGACTAGGCTGGTTAGAAGATATAGTAGTGCAACTGTCTTAATAGAATTTACAAGCAGAATATTAGATTTTCTTTTGTTTTTTGAAAACATTATTCAGAGTTTGAATGTTTCACAGTTAAAATACCTAGTATTTTCCTCTAGTTTCACATATTCTCTCTGATTTTGGACCATAGTTATCGCAGCTCTGAATGACCCATTCAGAGTCATTAGATATATAATTTCTTTCCACATTTCCCACCATCCCTTGTGTGTTGGTGTCAGTTGGTCTGCACCCACTTGCTGAATTGTACACGTATAGCAAAAACAATGGACCTTATATGGGTGACAACTTTAGAAAGGTTAAGCAAGATTTCACTGCATTATTTTCCATTTTGTGTTATAGTAATGAGGGAATTATTTGATTTGCCAAGCCCTGTACCAAACAAATAGTCCCCCAGAGAAAAGTTAATCTTGTGGACTACATTTTTGGCCATGTTATCTGGGAGTTTCTAGAAGGTGTAGTAAAAAAGTAACTCCCCTAATCTTTGGTTTCACAATATATATAAGCACACCAGATGTTTCCATGCTGTTTTGCCAAAGGAAGTTGGGCCATGAAGAACAGTTTGCACATTTTCTGAAATGAACATGTTGACACAGAATTATTCTAGAATGCTGAATGGTGCTTTGGGGCTCTGTTCAGCCATGCATAACCTAGGACTTCTCAGTATCTCTTTTAAGTACTCTTTGGGCTGGACTGGGCCTCAGCTGCTTTGGAGGCAAGCAAACATAGCCTTTGGCCAATACTAGGCCTAGTATTCTTCACAAACACTCAGCATATGCTTTTGACAGCTGACAATGAAGCTGTAAATTATTTTTATAGCAGAATCAAAATTACTTTTGCCATCTTCATCCTAGTTCTGTAAATCTGAACTAGTTTTTGTTTTTATTTTAAATTCCTCTGTTTCTACCAACAGCTGGTATATGTATGATGGATTTAGATGGATTTAAAATACACACAGTGTTAGGATGTTGTCAAAACATTAATCAATATAGATCCATTGAATAACTGAAGAAATTGTTAACCAATACTGACTGTTATTTAAAGTCCAGATATTGTCGTATTTAGCTAGTATAGTCAGTGGTGATGTATGATGGGGATTGCAATCCAACCACATGAAGGAACCTAAGTGTGACCACACTTGCCTGAACTGAGTCATTTTCATTTTAAAAACTGTATTATTTCCAAACCAAATTTGGAGTCCTTTTCAAGTACAATTATGTCCCATGTAAATTACTGGTAGTGTAAACAGATGGAGTTATACTCCCCCTGAAGACATAGGTTCACTGTTTGGATATACTCTTTGACTAAACTTTGAATGTGGAGGCCCAGCTTTCTGTGGTGGCCAGAAGTGCTTTTGCACATTTAAAACTTGTGTGCCAACTGCTCCCATTCCTTGAGATGTTTGATCTGGCCAGAGTGGTACATGCCTTAGTTATGTCTCTTTTTGACTAATGTAACATAGAGCCACGACAGACCAGCAATAAAGGCTGGCATTGGGTGGAGTGCGGGTGTGGCCCCAATGCCAGTGTAATGCTGTGTGCCCCACAGCATGGCGGGTGGAGCGCCAAAAAGCCACAACATCAGCGGCTATGATGCACTTTCCGCAGCGCAAAAAGGAGCTGCTTTTTGTTGCTCCTTTTTGTGCCGCAGAAAGGCCAGATTGGGGCTGCAGCATGTAGTTGCCATGGCCCTGGTCCAGTGCTGAATGGGGTGGCTGCAGGCCACTCCTTGGGGGCAATCTGTTCAGCCCATAATCAGCTTGGTGCTGTCTTGGAAAAGTGTTCATAAACTTCATCTGGTTCAAAGAGATGCAGCCAGACTGTTAACTGAGACAGGTTACAGAGATTATACATATGCCTGTTACAACAGCTCCACTAGTGTGAAGTCGAAGGCTTTCATGGCCGGCATCCATAGGTTTTTGTGGGTTTTTCAGGCTATGTGGCCATGTCCTAGAAGAGTTTTGCTGCTTCCCCGCAGCCTGAAAAGCGGCAGATCGGGGCCTCAGCGGCTGCCGTTCTGGCAGCTCAGGCCCTGATCCAGCGGGGAAAGGGGCGGGTGCAGACCGCCTCAAAGAGGTGGTCTGTAACCTGCCCTTATTTACTTTACAGGTAGCAACAGCAGAACTATTCAGTACATACAATGCTGATATAGTTTGGTTCTCTTACATGTGTCCAAGACAAATTTAGTTTAGTCTTTTAAATTTAGTCCATTAGCTCCATAGATTCTTTAGTTGCACTGCAGAAACCATAATCCTTGAGTTAGCCATCATTAAGTATTTGTCCATGTAGAACTCCCTCAGAGTATTCATTCTAACAACAACATACACTGCATATCTCTACTTCAAAAGAACTTGGAACCACTGTTCTTGATAAGCCAAGTAGCATCTTCTCTATATCATGGTATCAGCTAGCTTTTAAACATCTTAATCAGACACCGATGTGGAGATCTTAAACAAGACAAAAATTTCCAGGCAATTTGTTATAGGTTGGCTGGTAGATTTTGCCAGTTTCTGGCCATATTAACTGTAAAGTGTGATAAAGTTTAAAATACATGAATAATGTTAATGGATGGTAAGACATAGGGTTAAGAGCATTAGTTCTATTCAGAAAAAAAATGTTTCACTGCTTTCTGGCAGCAATATCTACAAAAAAGCCCAGTGAGTTATTTTTTAAAAAGTGAGAATTTGAACAGCTGTAATCCATCATTATCATTAAGCTTAATTGTGCCAAATGAAGAGTTTAGTGGTCTCTAATTCTGGGATCTCTTTAAATACAGTGGTTGAGTGGAACAGATAAGATAAATAATAACAGTTTATTAACTAGCTGGCTGATGTAAAAATACAACTTATTGGCTGAAGAACAGATAGGAAGTACCAGCCATAGTAGAAAAGTCACCTCAACCCACATAGAAAAATGAAGCAGTCCATGACTGCTCCCAGTGTTTGTGCCAATGGCTTCATGCAGCTGCTGCCTTTGTGGTTTCTGGTCTGTGCAGCATAAGCATACCATACAATGCTGGCTCAAAGGGAAAATTACTTTTTTCTGCATATATTGAAAAGGTTGATTATGCTATGTTTATATGTCTATATCTATATATTATAAGATATATAGTGCTTCTATAATTATAACACACTATAAGACTATAATATCTGAGATAAACTAATTGTGCAACCTGTATAAGAATGTGTCTAGGGAATGAGATACTTATGTAATATAATGATCCTTTCTGAGACAAGTACAGTAGAGTCTCATTAATCCGACCTTCGTTGACCCGACGTTCCGGTTTATCTGACATTGGACTGGTTGGTAGGCGTGGCTTTGAGCCCTGACCACGCCTCAAGCACCAGGCCCCAAGCGAGGCGGCAGGCGCGGAGCACCAGGCAGCAGCAGCCCCAAGCGCCACCCCCACCAAGCCGCAGGCTCCGACCGCCCCGAGCGCCACCATAGGCTTTTCCTATGACCCTCCAGATTATCCGACTTTTTCGACTATCCGACCTATGGGACTGCCAGTTTACGTCGGATAATCGAGACTCTACTGTATATAAATGCACATTTGAAACATTTGCTTCAATAAATCACATAAAAATAATAAAGCTGTCTGCTTATTCTCTCATTATAAAATATCCTGAAATCCCAAAACCTAAGAGATACTTAAGGACAATGTTGATGTCAACCTGCCTACTGGACAATACCACCATTTACAATTTTTAGGAAGCTTAGGTAACCAAAATAGCAAACAAGAAGGAATGCCAGCAAGATGCAAGTTAACTGATAAGGAACAATGAACCTCCAATCCCTCCATAAAGAGATAAGGGTTGGGGAACCACATTGGTTTCAAATGTATATATTTTATATTGAACTTAGTATCAACACAGTTCATAACATCAGTGGCTCATCCTTGATTCAGCTGTTCATGCAGCACAGTACAGGGGCAACAGATGGAATGCTTCTACCACTCAGTTATGCAGTGATTGCTGGTGGTTTTGAGCAGTGTGCTGGGTTTACTGGTTTTTGGGAAAAGGTTCTCCCAGGCACTAAGTTTCTATTGAACCTTACAGGCTAAAGGTTTTAAAAATGGACAATTAACCTGAATAACAGATAGAAGCTACAGGAAAAGAGATTCCACCTCAATATTTAGGAGGAACTTCCTGACAGTAAGGGCTGTTCAACAGTGGAACACACTCCCTCAGAGAGTGGTGGAGTCTCCTTCTTTGAAGATTTTAAAACAGAGGTTGGACGGCCATAATAATAATAATAATAATTTGTTTTATTTATATACTGCTATTCCAAAGATCATAGTGGTGAACAGCAAGTAAGCTAATTAGCAAGTAAGCTAATTTGCCCCCAACAGTCTGGGTACTCATTTTAGTGACCTCGGAAGGATGCAAGCCTGAGTCGAGCTTGGGCCCTTTTGCTGGTCTTGAACTCGCAACCTTGTGGTTTTGAGTGAATGGCTGCAGTACAGGCATTTAACCACTGCACCACCAGGGCACCATCTATTGGGGGTGCTTTGATTGTGAGTTCCTGCATGGCAGAGGGTTGGACTAAATGGCCCTTGTGGTCTCTTCCAACTCCATGATTCTATAATAGCTACACACACACACACATACACATGTGGGGGGAAAAAAAGAAAAGAATACCAGATTAAGGTCAAGCACAAACAACTGTTTCTTTATTAAGTCCTACCAAACAGTCTCTGCTTGATACAAGTTGTTTCCTAATGGGGGGAAAAGGGAGGGGGGGAGATGACACAGGTGCTGAAACTCTGGAGTTTATCAGACGCATCGTGCAATGTTAGCGTCACCAACGTTGCGCAATAACGTGAAAGTGCGATGTTCTTCCAGACGCCATTCATTTCTATGGGAGCCCGTTGCGCAACGCTCCCGTAGTTTAAGCGTCATTCCTCCCCTTTTTGGGCATTGCGGGCAAAAGTGGAAGCCAGGCCATGGTCTCCCGTTATCTTGCGAAATGTGTTGCGAAATGGTTTGGTGTGGTAGGCAGCAGCGCAATGCAACGCTCAAGTTACTGATTGCAAAGTTCCCATGATGCTGGGCTGCTTTTTGACCCCATTCCCTTCTGGTGGCCTTCCTTTTCCAGGACAACCCCCGGGGAGGGGGGGTGGCTCTGTCTTGCATGAACACCTAGGAGGCTTCCAATGAAAGGAATCCCCAGGGGTCATCCATTCCAGCCCCATTCCTCTTTCCAGCATGGACACCTAGGAGGCTGCAAATGAAAGGGGCCCCTAGGGGTCATCCATCCCTGCCCCATTCCTCTGTCCTGCATGCACACCCGGGGGGCTGCACATACAAGGGGCCCCTAGGGGTCATCCATCCCAGCCCCATTCCTCTGTCCTGCATGGACACCTAGGAGGCTGTAAGTGACAGGGGCCCCTAGGGGTCTTCCATCCCAGCCCCATTCCTCTGTCCTGCATGGACACCTAGGAGGCTGCAAATGAAAGGGGTCCCTAGGGGTCATCCATCCCAACCCCATTCCTCTGTCCTGCATGGACACCTGGGGGGCTGAAAATGCAAGGTGTCCCTAGGGGTCATCCATCCCAGCCCCATTCATCTGTCCTGCATGGACACCTAGGAGGCTGCAAATGAAAGGGGCCCTTAAGGGTCATCCATCTCAGCCCCATTCCTCGGTCCTGCATGGACACCTAGGGGGCTGCACATGCAAGGGGCCCCTAGGGGTCATCCATTGCAG
>NC_056522.1:116647640-116665710 GCF_019175285.1 Sceloporus undulatus | reverse complement strand
CCCCATTCATCAGTCCTGCATGGACACCTAGGAGTCTGCAAAGGAAAGGGGCCCCTAGGGGTCATCCATTCCAGCCCCATTCCTCTTTCCTGCAATGACACCTAGGAGGCTGCAAAGGAAAGGGGCTCCTAGGGGTCATCCATTCCAGCCCCATTCCTCTTTCCTGCAATGACACCTAGGAGTCTGCAAAGGAAAGGGGCCCCTAGGGGTCATCCATTCCATTTTATTTAATAATAAAAATAATGAAAAAAATAAATAAAAATAAAGACAGGGGTGTATATATTTAATAATAAAAATAATGGGGGGGGGGGAAATACTGCATTTGCACTCCAAAAGCCACCCTGATTTGCCTTTTTGCCTTCTGTCACCTGTTGCATCCAGATTCCCCTTTTTCCTTTGGCTCTTTTCTTCTCCCCCTCCCCTCCGCTAAATAGGACCTTAGAGATGGGGGGAACACCCTCGCTCCCCCGGAAGCACAAAGGTCACGATGCCACCAAAGCCTCCAAAGGGCATGCGCAAATATGTTGATGCGAAATGCGAAAGACAAAAGGAAGGCGCTGGTGTAGTATGCAGTTCTGCTATGCATGGTTTCGCATCACGCAAATCGCAACTTTCGCGCAATTGTAGCGCTAACATAACGTTACGGGGGAATGACGGAAAAGCAAGCAATGTGGTAAGACATGGCACGAAACAGTCATTTCGCAACGTTCTTTACACTTCCTTAGCGCAATTGCAGGGTCCAAAACTTGAGTTTGATAAACTCCCCTATCACTGACCAATCTAAGGGTGGCTGGAGGAGTGCAGCTAAGCTTAAGAAAGTACAGACTAACACACACATTGATTCTCTCTCTCTCTCTCTCTCTCTCTCTCACACACACACACACACACACACCATGAGAAGAAGAGTTCAGGAAAGCGGGATGGCTGAAGATCAGAGCAGCAGAAGGTAGGGGAAGTGGGTTCTTGATGAAAGGGCCATGTGTGTTTAGAGTTTGAAATGAAAGTGGTCCTCTCCACAGGGGACTCTCTATCAGGGGTTTCTCTCTTGCTTAGCCTCTTTTGCCTGTATTTTACCCTTTCTTAACTTGGAGCCTGTCATCTGGAATAAAGGAGATGCTTTATTGTTAGTCTATGGTGGGAACCAGGCTCTCACTGCCCTTCCCTGGCAGCATGCCTCTTGCAATGTGTGCAGACTTTGGCAAGAAGCAATTCCCTGCCTAACACATCAAAGTGTATCTGCAATTCATATTTACTGAGCATAACTCATAACTGCTTTCCTGTCAGTCAAATGGTGGATCTGTGTGAGTTTTATTCCAGAATTTCAAGGAGCTATCCCAGGTGCTCAACCAGTTTTAGGGATAGCTTTCAACACACTGGATATCTCTTTCAAAGCTTGGACTAGGTTCTGGAGTGCTTTCACCATCCTGCCAACCTGGAAGCCCCCAGCTGTCATTGGACTCATGTCTTAGTCTGATGATGCTATCTAGCTGAAAAATCTAAATGTTCCTGCCTACTTTGAAATCCTAGGATTCCGTAGGATGGAACTATGGCAGTTAAAGTGGAGTTATAATGCTATAACTGTGCAGTATGAGAAGCCCTTGAGCCTCTCTGTCTGCTGATAGTCTACCAGTGAAATATCACATGAATTACAGCCATGTATTTCTCATTAGTCAATGCTGTTGTGAAGTACTATTGTCAGGGTCTAAGATATGTCAGCTGGTATTTAAGCTCTGATAGTTTCTAGATCTTATGATATTTGATCCTAAACAATGGACAGAGACCATGGAAGAGACATCTAAACACAAACTTGTCCATTTGATCAAAAATTCAAAATTTTCATTTTTTTTAAAAAAAATGACATATTTTGAATAATTGAATTTTTAAGAAGTGTGTTTAATTTCAAATCTAATTTTAGACATAGTCATTGGATACACTCTGTTAGTGAAAATTATTTTAGTCATATGAATGGTGCTTTGTCATTTTTCCTTGTTCAGAAAATAGTAATTTATTCTGTGACATTCTAAATTCTACTTAATTTTTTTTTAAAAAATACAACTTATCATTTGTAGCTGACACTACTTCTTCTTGTTCAATTATCCTAGTCAGTGAAAGCTTATTTCTGTGTGCAGATCAGTACCAGATTCTTTCCAATTAGCCTTTCAAAGGTCATTGTTATGACACTCCTTGTGGTTAAGCTTGCTTATTAGCAAGATATTCAGTATTCTGCTTGCATATTAATAACATCATTATTTTCAGCAAGGTTGAGGGTTACTTCTTTTTCCACAACCCTTTTCTGTGGGTTCCTACAAAGGAAGTTAAATATATCAACTTATAACCTGTCATCAGGAAGCAAATGATCATTTCCTAGTATAGCCATTAACTTTTCAGTTTACACAATTAAAAGGTGTGTTTTATAGATGAAGCAGAGGAAAACAATGGACAGTACAGTCAGTGATAATTCAGAAACATGGAGATTCACTCTTTTCCAGCATATGAGGACAGGACTACATCTAGTGTATCCTAAATGAAGGAGGAATGTCTTGCCCATAGGGAAGCTCCAGATGTGCAATGGGACTGTATGACATCTGGGCCACTTTTGACCATGGAAGGACAAGAGGCCACATTAACCGCTCAGGAGAATTTGGAGGGCTTCTCTTGATCCCACTAGTAGATTCATTGCTTTTTTTTAATTTAAAAGTTTGTATATCTAATCTTTGGGAAGAAATGGAAAAAACTATATTGGCACCACTCGAAATTTCTTGGTTTCATTTTTAGCACTCATACTGGGAAAAATGTTAAAATAAAATCTTTCTGGGGAGGGTTTAAATTGTACAGAATGGTTCCAGTTCTGGTTGCAGCTATGCTCACATGCTTAAATGTGAAAAAGGGTATCTTTAAAGTCACAGGAGGGACCATAGAGAAGTCATGATGTGGGCAATTTAAATACTGATTATGTGAGTTGCTGTGGATCTTGCCTGTACACAATTTGAACCAGAGTTTTTCAACCATGGTTCCCTGGAATCTTAAGGTTCCACAAGATGTCGCTAGGGGTTATATGAAAGATCATGGCTGAATTTTTATTATTATTTTGACCTTTAGATACAGTGGCCAGAATCCTGCTGGGCAATTAGAAATGAGTAAATTAGAGTTATACACTCTTGACTGTTTTGCATTAATGATTCTTACATATTGCCTTGTTTAGGAGCTACGCAGGGACTGTGAAAGTGCCCCAACTCCAACTTTCCAGGAAGTAGCCACTATGATAGATAGGGTTCCATTCAGAAAATATCTGGCTGATGTTCCCACACACACCCCTCACATGAGCAATCTCTGGCATGAAGGAAAATTGCAACAGGGATCCTGCTTCCACCCGTTGCACTAGAGATCACTCACAGGAAGGTGTGGGACCATCAGTTAACTGCTTCCCCATCACAGTGGCTGTATCCTGGTAAGTGGGGATTGGGGGAATAGGATAAGAGTCCATTGCACAGCACTATAACTATGCCATTTATACAACTCCAAAACTCCAACAGGGGTCTGGGCAATACTTTTTATGCAGGGGTTCCTTGAAATCTGAAAATTAGTTCAAGGATTCCTTGAGGATAAAGATAGTGGGAAAGGCTGATTTAAATTTAGATTTCTAACCCAGAATGCCCTTCTATGGTGACCCACTTTGTCAAAAGAATATTAAAAATGCTAACTATTCAAAGACACATGAAATAATGTTTAGACTGTGATCCTACATCATCCTTATGAAGTGTAAATCTACACTGATGTAGTTACAGAGTGGTTGTGCTACACCACCCTTCTACTGAATACTCTGGGTAAACTGATTGTGTATTTCCCAGTGTGCCTACTTGTTCTGAAACTGTACAGTGGGGAGTGCCAGAATGGCAATCCCAGTGAATAAAGTGATATACTGAAGTCACAGGCAAATAGTTATGGACCAAGTTTTCTGCTGCTCCAGCGACTAAGACCTGGAGCAATAAATGGAAGCTACAGGAAAAGAGATTCCACCTCAACATTAGGAGAAAATTCCTCACAGTAAGGTCTGTTCGACAGTGGAACACACTCCTTCCTCAGAGTGTAGTGGAGTCTCCCTCCTTGGAGGTTTTTAAACAGAGGCTGGATGGCCATTTTTCGGGGATGCTTTGATTGAGATTTCCTGTATGGCAGGGGGTTGGACTGGATGGCCCTTGTGGTCTCTTCCAACTCTATGATTCTATGAAGTCAAAATGTACACTAGCATAAGAAGCTGTTTTTCTGTATTCCTCATTGCCATGTATGGATGGGAGAATTGGAGAGTGAGATAAGCAGATAAAAGGATTTTTTTTTTTTGAAATGTGGTGCTGAAGAAGAGTGCTGAGGATACCATGGACAGCCAGAAAGACAAATAAATGAATCCTGGAATAGATCAAACCTGAAATCTCCCTGCGGTTGTCGTTTTTTGGCCACATCATGAGAAGCACAACTCATTGGAAAAGACAGTAATGCAAGAAAAGATGGAGGAATGTAAAAAGAGAGGAAGGCCATGTGCTCGATGGGGAATGGTGGAGTGGAGGATAGGGAGCCTTGATGATGTCTGAGCCACAGGGTAATCATGAGTCTTGTGTGCAACAAGTAAAGCTACTCCATGATTGATGAGGTTTTCCATTCAGCATGAGCACAAGTATAAAACAACCAGTGAGATACTTTTGACACCAGGGCTTTTTAAACTGTAAATGTTAATGGAAGATGTCTAGTATGCAGGAGGTGCATGGGAGCTGCTCTGATGGCTGCATATGGGCCACAGGTCATACTCTGACTACCCTTCCAGTATACCCCTTGCACACATAGTGAGCCATGTATATACACAGCTTTTCCTTGTCAAAAAGGAGTTATTGCAATTCAAAGCAGCAGAAACGTTCTCCAAAGCAGCTGGCTTATTCCTGTGCAAGGGCCTCATGATAAAAATAAATCCATCCTTTAAATCAAATGGCAGCTCGATTAAGAGACTGATGTCTTTTACTTTTCCATCTCCAACCTTCCTGAAATGTCATTATAATTCATGCTGCTGCTAAAGTCTCTGAAAAAAAGTCTTCAGATTAAATCTTCTGATGTGTACTGGTGGCTGTGGGATCTTTCTGCTTAAAATACTGGCAATGTCAAGTTGTAGTGCCATCTAGTGTAGATTTATTCTGCACATTAGGAAACATGCTGAGAAATGTTTGCCTGGCAATCCGAGGGCCTAATCACATCACCACTGCAGCCTGCAGAAGCTCTAGCTATCAGTAAAATGTGCTACATTCCATCAGTCATTGCTGAAGCAGCTGTGTACAGAGCATGTCTATAAGCAGAATTCAGTTTGAACACTTTCAAATGTTTGCATTGTTAAGTCCGGCACCAAAGAGGACTGGATTCAGCAACTTGCACATAACCATCTTGTCACAGGCTTCCTAAAAACCACTGGCAATCTCAGGCTAAAATGAGGATTTCAAAAATATCTTGGAAAAATCAAAGCAAATCTGCAGTTGCTGTCTGCCACCTTATGATTAATTAAGTTATCATGTTTGATCCTCAACAACAAGGATGAGAAGCATAGGAATCTCCAGATGTTGTTGAACTTTACCTCTCATCAGTCCCAGCCAGCATTGCCAACAATGAGATAACTGGGAATTGCAGACCAGAAACATCTTGAGGACCTTCCACAGTCACCTTTCCTGACTGCATGGGAGATAGTAATTACAATCAGTCATATATTTTCCCTGCACATTCATGCATTATATAATCTGTTCCAGGACACTCAAATAGGACTGGCCAGTATTCAAAGTGTAGTGAATACTATATACAAATAATGATGGCTGGAATCCTGTTTGGATCTATGTATAGGTAAATGCCATAGCTACAGTGCTATATGGTAAATTCTGTCCCAGTGCGCCCCCCCACCCATCCTCATTTATCAGGAAGCAGCTGCTGCAATGGATGGGAGTCTGTTCCCCTGTCAGTTGGGAAGCAGGTAACTGATATTCTCACCACCTTCTGTGAGTGATCTTCAGTGTGACAGGCAGAAGCAGGATCCTGTCACAATTTCCCCTCATACCAAAGGTCACTCACATGAGGAGGGGGTGGGACCATCAGCCAGCTGCTTCCTGATCTACAGAAAAACAGGCCACTGACAATTGCAGTGACCACTGCCTGGTAAGTAGAGATTGGGGGACTTTCACAGTTCCTATGTAGTCCCTAAACTAGGGGCTATGTAGAGATCATGGATACTTAAGATGTAACTCTAGGTTATCTATTCATAACAGCCCAAGAAAATTATGTCTGGTCCTCTTAGATGCATTCTGGGTCTGTCTGAGAATTTCACCAGGACAGCTGGTATCTTCCATGTCAGTGGGGTATTAAGTTTGCCCTGAGTCTTAGTATAAACTTCTTAACTGCCCTGAGTCTTTAGTATAAATTATGGGGCTGTACATACAGCTCCTAAGGGACAGTGGGATGCCACCCCTTTCCTAGACAGACTGGGGCCATGGTAACCGCATGCTGTGATCCCAATTTGGCCTTTAGAAGGCATGAAAAGAAGCTGCAAAAAGCAGCTCCTTTTTATGCTCTTGAAAGGGTACCATAGCTGTGGTAGCATGGCTATACGGCACTCCTTCGGTGATGCATTGAATGGATGCAGTGCTGAAGGAGTGGCATGATGCCGTGGGCTGTGTGGAGTGGTACACAGTGTCATGGTGCCCTGGGGGCTGAGTTGGGGTATGCAATGCCCTCACTCTGCCCCCAGGCTGGTCTTTAAGGCTGGTCTGCACAGGGCCTAAAGGGCTGTACAAACAGCCCTGAAGGGGTGGCCTCCAGCCGCCCCTTCTTCAGCCACATTGGGACCATAGCAACCTCATACCACAGCCCCGATCTGGCTTTTCGAGGGGCAAAAAGGAGCTGCAAAAAGCGGTTTCTTTTTGTGCCCTCAAAAGAGTGCTATAGCCGCATCAGTATGGCTATATGGCACTCCTTTGGTGCTGCATCATTTGGACGTGGCACCGGAGGTGCACCATGATGCTGCATGCCATCTGGAGTTGCGTGCAGCATTAGGGCACCCTGGGGGGCAGAGTCGGGCATGCATCATCAGAATGCTACGCTTGACTGCTCCCAGGCCAGCCTTTCAGGCTGGTCTGGACAGGGTCTAAGTCATCAAAACAGGACCAGCATATTGGGCAGCTCCTTTAAACTTTGGACTAAAACTTGGAGCAGAAAGCCTGTGGTCTCCAATCTGATCAATGTTTGATCCAAGGTACAGGTAGTCTTTAACTATTTCAATTGCTTCATTACCTAGGTTGAATATATGTAGATCATCCGTGGTCATTATTTTTGTTTCTTTATGTTCAGCAGTAATACTGCCTTTGCACTTTCTTCCTTGACCTACTTTAGCAATTGTTCCAAGTCTAAGATGTTTTCTGCTATAGTGTACTGTCATCTGTATATCTTAGACTGTTAATGTTCCTTCTTCCTATCTTCACTCCGTCTTGTTCTGATCTAAAGCAGGGGTTCCCAACCTTTTTGACTTGAGAAGCCCTTTTTAGAATCACTTTCTATGGTGGATCCCCTAAGAGGCCTATCCTATGTCTTACAAGTGAATGGTGTTTAGGAGTAGTGTTATTTTTTGGGGGGGGGGGGAGGGGGGAGATTGTAAGGGAATGTAAAGTAAAGAGGTATCTAAACCTAAAGAAACCACTGCACAATGTCCATGCAATGAAATTATATTTTAAAAACTCTGAAATTCCCCATAATATCTCAATTCATTCTCAACTACCACCAATATACATGATATTGCCAAAATATGGCCATACATAAACATTCTCCCAAAGTCCAATAAATCAAACCATTTGCATTACAGTAGACTTTACATTATTGGTGAGAGCAACAATAAGGTCCTCCATACAATAAACTCAGTTCCTCCAATTTAATCATTACATCCAATTCAAATAAAATACAATAATATATGTATTTGTTCATTCATTCTGCATTTAAGTAACTTTTGTATTTTGTTTTGGTAGCTGTATAGACAAAGAATCCTGCTTCACAGAGATATGTAGTCGAGAAAGGCAGCAATATTAATTTTGCTTTCTCAGACAGGATTTTGAATTCATCTTGTAAATGCAGCCAAAACTCTGGGAGACTTTGGTTTTGAAACACGATTTTTAGTTCTCTGTGAAATGTCAAATCTGTAGGGTCCTCGTAGTCTGCTGAGGTTAAGCTGGGTGGTTTTTTGTTCATGCTGAACACATTCTGTACTCATTTAAAGTCATCAAGCACCTTCTTTTGAACTGTCAGAAAATCTTTCAAAGCTTTGAGATGTGCATGACTGTTTTTCTGTATTTTTTCTTGAAGCTTGATGTTATTTTCATTTAAGGAGTTGTTTGTAAGAGGGAAACAATCAATATCTTTCTTTTCCACATACACCAAGCAATACATAAGTTTGCTCTTAAAAGAAGACACTTTGGCATTTGCATAAAAAACTGTGGTGATTTTACCTTGCAATGATAGATTCATGTTGTTCATTTTGCTAAAAATATCTGACAAATATGCCAGTTTGACACCAGTCTTCATCATTTAAAACTGTCATGAATGGAGCATTATGGTCCATCAAAAATGCTGCTGGTTCTGCATGCAGTTCCACCAAACGTGTCAATGCTTTTCCTTGAGACAATCACCTTACCAGTATTCAGCAAGAGGGACTGATGGTGGTTTCCCATATCTTCACACATTCGTTTGAAGAGCCTGCGTTTAAGAGATCATGGTTTTATATAATTTATTATTTTTATGGCATCATTCAACACTGTCATAAAATCAGAAGGCATTTTTCTCGAGGCTAGTGCATGTTTATGAAGAACGCAATGGATGCTAATACAGTTCTTTGCCTTATCTTTAATTCTGGCAATAGCTCCAGCATTGTGATCCATCATTGCCTTTGCACCATCATCTGGTGCATACATCTGCACAGTTTTTCCACAGTATTTCATTTGATGAGAAGAAATCATCTAAAAGATTAAATATTTCACCCTGATATGTTGGTTGGTAGTGGTCTGCAAAGAAGGTCTTCCTGATAGCTTTGTAAGTAAACATGACAAACAAATATAATTAAAACTGCCAATCCTGTAACGCCAGTCGATTCATTCATTTGTAGTGTGAATTTGGTACACCTGATGCACCTTATAAGTGTTTCTTTCACATCATGAGCCATATTGCTGATTCATCTAGCAATGGTGTTATTTGATAAAGGAATGTTGGAGACTAACTTAACAGCTTGTTCACTAAGCAAACACTTGACAATACGATTGTACAAGGTTTAATAAGAGTCTCTGGAATAGTATGAGCTTCACCAGTTCAAGCTACATGGTAACTTATTATGTAGGAAGCTTCCAGTACTGTACTTTTTCATTATTGGTTTAAGCAAGTGTTGTCATAGTTTTCTGTGAAGCCAAAATTTTGTTGCACTTCCTCTTGAAAAAATCAGATGGTTTACCTTTCAACTCGAGATGGTTTCCCTCAAAATGACACTGCAGTTCAGCAGGAAACATGGAGCTATTGGTCAACACATTTCTGCAAATCACACAGAGAGGCCAAGCATCATTTTTTCCCTGTGAATCCCATATTCAAGTAACTTTCTTCATATTTTCATTTTTTATTGGCAGATCTTTGCCCCACTGCCCTTCTTCTGCCGTGTTTTCCAAACAATGATTACAGTGGCACAGCTGATTCAGAAATGGGTTCTTTTGCAGAAAGCTTTTCTGACAAAAAAATGCTGGAGTCAATTACCTGTTTTAAGCCAAAGATCCATACCTAAAAGAAAATTGGACAAGAATGTGAGAATAACTGACTATCTTTCATACAAAATAAAGCAAATAGAGGGTTTTTCATTAAAAGTACGATGATGACACCCAAATAATTTTCTCTATGTCTCCGACTGATGCAGTGACCGGGGATGGCATCTCTCCTCTCGTGGCCTGTCTGGAGTCGGTAATGGGATGGATGAGGGAAAACAGACTCAGCTTGAATCCAGAGAAAACGGAAGTACTCATGATAGGTTCTCCTGGCCCAGGGATGGCGGTGGTTCCACCTGTCCTGAATGGGATCACGCTTCCCATGAAGGACTCTGTACGCAGTCTGGGGGTGCTCCTTGACTCGTCGCTCCACCTCACATCTCAGGTGGATGTGACGGTCAGGAGCACCTGTTATCAGCTTCGGCTGATACGCCAGCTGCGTCCCTACCTGAGCCAGGGGGACCTAGAAACAGTGGTACACGCTCTGGTAACCTCTCGGTTGGATTTCTGCAATGCGCTCTACATGGGGCAACCCTTGTACCATACCCGGAAGCTGCAATTAGTGCAAAATATAGCAGCAAGACTGGTCACTAACATACCTAGGACCAGTCATATAACACCGGTCTTAAAAGACCTACATTGGCTGCCTATTCGCTTCCGGGCACAATACAAGGTGTTGGTTATAACCTATAAAGCCCTAAATGGCTTGGGCCCAGAGTACTTAAAGGACCGCCTCTCTCCGTACAATCCGCCCCGCACACTCAGATCCACCGGGCAGCACCTATTAAGAGTTCCGGAGGCTAGATTAGTTAATACCACCAGAAGGGCCTTTTCCACCTCGGCCCCTACCCTCTGGAACTCGCTGCCCATTGAGCTTCGTTCAGCAACCTCCCTGGCCCAATTTAAGAAGGGGCTGAAAACGTTCTTCTTCAAGCAGGCTTACCCCTGACTCTTTGCCCTAAGAGCCCCCTCTCCCCCCCTCTGTTAGTAGCTTGTGATTTGGCACAAGTTCTTTTATTGTTTTAATTGCACTGCTTTTAATCTGTATTGGATGTATGTATTATTGTTGTTAACCGCCCTGATGTTTCAAAGGGCGGTATATAAATAAAGTTTTATTATTATTATTATTATTATTGTTTAAAAATGTGGATTTTTTCATTTAAAAATGAGCTCTTAATTAATTTTTTAAACCATATGTTATAAAAATATATTTAAAATTATATTTAATGTTATTACAAATATTAACTTTAAACGTAACTATAATACAGTGGTACCTCGGGATACGAAATACCCAGGTTACGAAATTTTCGGGATACGAAAAAATCCCATAGGGAATTATTGTTTCGGGTTACGAATGTTTTTTCGGGTTACGAAAAAACTTTTGGTGCTTTTTTCGGCTTTTTCGCACGGAATCGCGGCTTTTCCCCATTAGCGCCTATGGCAATTCGGCTTACGAAGGCTTTTCGGGTTACGAAAGCGGCCGCGTTACGAATTAATTTCGTAACCCGAGGCACCACTGTATTAGGAAAAAAACTTAACTATAATATTTTTTACAGATTTTAAAAATGTTAACTACAAGTTTACTTAAATTGTCAAGAAATAATTGATGAATGTGCCGCTTCAAGAAATCACTACAACATTCAGCTCCAGGAAGTATGTGCAGCAGGCTGGCATAGCGCCCCCCTAGTGGCACCAGAATGACCAAGTATCGTCTGTTAGAGGAGGCATGAAATTCAACTTGGCAAATTTCCTTTCAGAATGTAACTTCTAGTTTTCTTATTTTGATTCTACTTTTTTTCTTATTCTTTAATTTTATTCAATTTTTATTTCTTTCATTTTCCTGGAGCAGCCATGGAGCACCAGGGAAGTGCAAATTGAGCTCTAGTTCTGCTGCCCTGAAGGCACCAGATGCTGACTGATCTTGGAAGATATCAACCTTGAATAGCACTTAGATGGGAGATTGTGTGATGGATCCTCACTCCAGGCTGTTCTTGCAGTTCTAAACCCTTGGGCTCATATCACTCACCTTGCCCCCTTGCCCCTCAAAATCCTTTCCAGAATTGAGTATTTAGGCCACAAGGTGATCTCTATATGAACCAATGGATGTGTTGTTCAGTGGGTTCACTGAGGTAAGCATGACCAGACTATCAAGACAGGAACAGCCAGATATAACTGTAAAAAAGAAAGTAGAAATTTATTGATAACAATTAGATCACTCATTAATCCCTGAATTATTTAATAATTCATAGCTCCCCAAAACCCTATTCAGTTTTCCCCCTGGCTGACTGTTCTATCTCTAGGACATCTTTCCCTCTATTTGCCTTGTATCAGAGACAAGTCTCAGTTTGGTATCCTTTCTCCCCATGAGCTGTTATGGTCTGGCACCTACCACACTTGCCCATCTCTTATCTTCACAGATTGCAAATGAATACAAGGTGTTGTGTACTATATTTCAGAGGAAGGAACTAGTAAAACCACCTCTGAGTATTACTTGCCTAAGAAAACCATAGGAAATTAATAGGGTCACCTTAAGTCAAGAGGCAACTTGAAGCGTGTGCATGCACACACACGTATACACAGATGCAAACATTTTTGTGTATATACATAGAAAAATGTGTTCCTGTGTGTGTTTTTGGATTTCACCAGCAGATTCCTAATGGGTAGCATCCCTCCTCCAACACCAATGTATAATGTAAGGAGGGCAACAGACTCTTAATTTGTACTCTACTCCCCCCCTGTTTTCTGTGTGAATTATGATAAAGGCCGAGGCCTTGAGTGACTTGGGGTGTAAAGGAGAAATATCTTTGATAGTTAAGTATAAGCTAGGCTGCTGGGCTTTCAAGTGGATAACTCTTTAGAATTCTTTAGATAATTCTTTATAATTCATCAGCTTACATTTTCTCATCACTGTGGGTTTTAGTAAACAAGCATGACATTTCAGAAGTGTTTGGCACACAGTATATATGTTTGTTCAGCAATAATTCCTGTGGAACACAATGGCACACACACATACAAGTAATGTTGCATTTAAAGTTAATATTGCATAATATGCGTACATATTTCTTGCTTGATCTAAAAAAATGCACACTGACAGCAGATAGATAAAGATATCTATAAAGATCTTCAGGCTAATATTTTGAAATCTTCCATTCATTTATCAAGTTTTTTTAAAAAAGAAAGATAATAGCAAATACATCTCTTGCATTGTGGGTGTGTATTACATTAAACTGGAACTGCTGGTCACCTTACTAACCACTGGATGTCATTGTTGCTTTATTAACTGCATCAAGAAGTGGGAAAGAGCCTGAAAAGCTTCAATCTTAGTCCAAGGAAAGAAAAAGAAAAAAAAAGAGGGTAGAAACTGATTCCCCAAGTTGATGGCTATACATTTTTTTAAAAAAAATGTTTAGTGTTAATATGTTAAAATACTTATTTTTGGGGTGAGGGTGGGGAGCATATTTGTAGGTTTAAAAAGTGGACCAATACATTGTATTTATTGAATTCATACCCTGCCTTTCTGTTATTTTTTAAAAGTTAAAAATAATTTAAATAACAGTATTATTAAAAACGGTTAAAACACATTTAAAACATGATTAAAGATAAAAGACGAGTAATACAACACAGCACACCACTTCACACACAATACAACTGCATAATGTACATGTCAAAGTCCTGCCTAAATAAAATAGCAGAAAGAGGACTAGGGGGAATCTAACCAGATTGTCTGGGAGTGACTGCAGAGAAAGCTGTCCATGTATCCTCACCAAATATGTCTGTGAGAGTGGTAGGACTGAAGAAAAGCCTTCCACTCCCCATTTTAAAATGTAAAATAAAAAACAAAATGAACCAAACATCACCCAGAGAGTTTCAAATATGTCAATAGGCAAGGGTGGAAATTGTTTAGTCCTCCAAATGTTGTCATAACACAGCCTCCAGCATTCCTCACCATTGGCCATGCTAGACAGAACTGATGGGAATAGTAGTCCAACAACATCTGATCCCCATCCTTAAGATAAGAAGATCAAGGAAGGGGGGGCACTGATTTGCCCCTAGCACCAACCTTTAGGACAGAGTAACAGCTTCCATCAGTAGGGTTCCAATTCCAAGAGGAAGACTGCATTACAGATGGACAAAGAAGCCACAGCCTTGAGTCTGCAAGGTGTCTCATTCATAGGGTTGCCATAAATTGAAGTCAACTTGATGGCAATTAACAACAATAGCACAGTGACATTGCCCACGTTAAGAGTACTGATATGAAATGCAGTAATTGCAGAAAGTGAGAATGGAAGGGTAGATGGGAATAATGTATCACAACAGGTATAACAAAGAATGAGAACGGCAGGGATATTTTGGGATAGCAGTAGATGTTAGCTAGTCACAACTCGAAACAAACTAAAGTAGATAAAAATCCATCAGTGATACCTTTGTTGGCCAACCAATGGAACAACATGTAGGCATCTGACTAACATCTCCAATCGTTTTTCCCTTCCTGTTTGGTTTGTAACGTCTTGCCTGATGAAGAAGCCCATAGAGCTTTGAAAGCTTGCAACATGTATATTGTGCATTTCAGTTGGCCAATACAGGCATCACTGATGGATTTTTGTTTGCATTTGTTAAATGGCCAACACAGCTACCCCTGCATGTTTAAAGTAGATAGTTAATTTGAACTTAGGTTCAAAAGGCAATGGCTGCTTCAGATGCCTTACCTTTGAGCTGTGAAATGAAAATAATAAAACCAAAGCAGAAGGGAAGAGCAATAGTGACAAGGTTTATTAGAAAGAGAACCTCTTTCTCCAGAGTATGTTAGCTCTGTGCTTTAGTTTCCATGGTTACATCAGCCACTAGGTAATCCTAGAAAATTTCAAAGCACTTCATACAAAATGATTGAAAACATTGTAACCTTGGCTTGTCTGAAAAGCTTGCTTTTTAATTGCAATTTAGAGAGAGCTTTCAAAGTGTGCCTTTACCAAATGTTTGCATTTACAAACAAGGCCAATGTACTAGCACATCCCTGGATATGTCTTAGGAATATGATGTTTATGGTAGGACACATCAAATCTTTTTCAGCTGCAATCTGTAGCCGATAAAGCATGTTCATGTCATCTCAGGCTGACTAGCAGGGAGGTTTTTATCTTCAACTGTTAGAAGAGAGACTAGGCACATCTGTGAAACCTTGATCTGGAGCCTTTTCACAGAATCATAGAATTACAGAGTTGGAAGAGACCACAAGGGCCATCCAATCCAACCCCCTACTGTGCAGGAACATAGAATCAAAGCACCCAAACAGATGGCCATCCAGCCTCTATTTGAAAACCCCAAAGAAGGAGTCTCCACCACTCTCCAAGCTCAAACAGTTCTTTTTGTCAGGAAGTTCTTCCTACACAATCCACCCCACACACTTAGAATAACTGGGAAGAACGTGTTAGAACATCAGTCAAACAGGCTCATATCGACTTCCCAGAGAGCCTTCACAGCAGCTGCTCCGAAATTGTGGAACGGTCTCCCAGAAGAGATCTGTCTCATTACCTCCTTGGAGCCATTTAAATAGGCACTTAAGACAGATCTCTTCCGGCGAGCTTATCCACCTGACCTAGTGTAAGAAACACCTTCAGACCATTGTATGAATCTACTGCATTACCACTTGATGATGAGTTAATTTTACTCACCTGCACTCTTGATTCTAATTAGGGAGTTTATCACATGGGACTTGTAGAATGGGACAGGAGCAGAATGAAAGGGGGTGAGAAGGGAACAGAACAGGGAAAGAATGCATATTAGCACACGAGATAACACCACCGATGCAGCCAAAGTCCCCAATCCATCCCCCAGGTGTCCCAGAGCAGCTGATTTTCAAGAACTGTTCAGAATCATTCTTGAAAATCGGCTGCTGTGGGATGGATGGGGAACTGATTGGAGACTTCCAACAGCATCGGCAGTGTTTTCCCATGTGGTAATATGCATTCTTTCCCTGTTCTGTTCCCTTCTCACCTCCTTTCATTCTGCTCAAGTCCCGTTCTACAAGCCTCGTGCAATAAACTCCTAGGACTAGCCAGTGGATTTAGGCCTCCATTTCTCACTGGATCCAATCAAAGATGGGGCAAAGTTATGTAAGGCAGCCCTTCAGCTGAATTCACCACCCAAGTACAGTGCTGTGATGGGGAAGCAGTATCCCTCATGCACCAGAGTATATAGACCTGGAGGGTGGGAAGAATGGCACTTGTTTCCTCAAGAAACAACCAGTGTACATGTATGAAGCAATTAATGGGCTACCACAACAATGTTACATGGGTGAACAACTGTAAGTACCTCAGGGCAGTGTCATCCCTCATTACGCCCCACACACTAGCACACATGCTCACCCACACAGAGAGGCAGGGGACCACTTGGCTGCAGGACAGGATGGCTGCATCCTGTGGAATCCTGGGATCTGTAGTTTGGTGAGACACTAGAGCTCTCTGGCCAAGAATTCTGGATATCCCTTCCTAAACTGCAAATCCTAGGATTCCGTGAGATGTTGCCATAGCAGTTAGAATAGAATCATAGATCCATAACTGCAAAAGTTCGAGCTCAACTTTAATAATAATAATAATAATAATAATAATACATTTTTATTTATATTTTCCCGCCTCTCCCAGATGGATCGAGGCAGGATTACAGTCCGTTAAAACCCATACATCAATAATAAAATACATATAAAATACATCAAGGTGGCTGCAGGGGGATGCAGGCTGCACTGAGTAACACCCTAAGGGCAGTGATACCACTTGCTCCCCAAATGTCTACCTATTGGCAGAAATGGGTTGTGCAGTCCACCCATGCCCCTTTATACCCCAGAGCGCAGCAGAAGAGAAGGCATGTGTGGGTTGAGGCTCAGTGAGCAGAGAAAGAAGAGGCCTCAGTGGTTTTTTTTTTAATTGTCTCTTTTTAGATTTTCTTTAAAAACAGCACATCTTACCAAATTTTCACTTTAATCACATGAAGCTATATAAATATAAATACATTTAGGTTGTCCTGATGATAACATAATTTCAAAATTTTTTAATTTTGCTAGTGGTTTATGCCACAACTCTGCCACTGCATTCAGTAATATATGGGAATAACAATGTACAAGTAACATTAGTACAAAAACAATACTAAAGATTGGGTGGGTTGATATGGGAGAAGGTCAATAGGGAGGTGTAGCTATGTGGGGCAGCAAAATGAGGTGTGTGTGTGTGCAAAATTGCCCCCAACAGGAATTCTGCCTCCCATGACATTTTTACTCCAGTTCCCAAATTTCCAGTACTGTAGTAATTTAAAACTTCACTAGAATATTTAGAAATACAGTTAAGGCATCCAAGGAAAAGCAATAGACACAGTTACCAAGGGAATGCAAACACAGTAAACATGAGTGTTGATGTTTGTGAATGTCTAAGGGTACAGTTACACTGTTGAAATGATGCAGTTAGACACTTTTAAGTGCTATCGTTGCATCTTATGGAATCCTGGGATTTGTAGTTTCATATGATCTTTGGCCTTTTGCTTCTAAAGATTGCACCTCACAAACCTACAAATCCCAGGATTCTGTAGGATGGAGTCATGGCTGTTAAAATAGTGTCAGCCTGCATTATTTCTACAGTGTAGATGCATCCTTACTTTCTGTAATGCTAGAAATTTGATGAATGAAGAAAACATTCATGGGGGGGGATTTTCATCTGGATGAACATTGTGTTCATTTCTCTTCTCTCTTATCTCCCCATAGCTACACTTCAGATCTAAATCCTGGAAGGTGTAGAAATGGCTGTTGTTTCTCCAGGCTACAAAGTTAGGAGGCCCACAAAATTTAATTCAAACATAGCCATATTACTTGTATTTCCTCAAGTTGTAATAGCAATGATGAAGCCTTAAGCCCCATACCCTCATCTTACATCTTCTTTGCGATGTGGGGGCAAAGCATTTTATTGTATAATTGTGATCTCAGGAAGTAGCTTGTGAGACATGGATTTTCCAAACTGATGGGTCACAGAGGAGTATAAACACTGCACAGCTTGTTTTACACAGCAAACCTTGTCTCATAGGAATGGCAGTAAACTGGGACCTGACTGTCTGAAAAAGAATTGTTATACCTGTAATAATATTGTCAATATCTGTTAGAATTAATAATTTTAAATGCATATCAAATTAAAAGAATTCATAACTAAATTTTCATTGTGTTCCTTATGGTGAGACCAGCCTGAAAGGGATAAGAACAGTGGAAGTTACTGATAGTGAGATTACATTTACATTGCAGA
>NC_056522.1:116619693-116647630 GCF_019175285.1 Sceloporus undulatus | reverse complement strand
AATAATAATAATAATAATAATAATAATAATAATAATAATAATAATAATAATTTGTATTCCACTTTTTCACAAAGGAATAAAAGTGGATTCCAACAGTATAATTAAAACATGAAACTATTAAAAATTACAATTTAAAAAAAACAAAACCCCAAACCCCAACCCTCCCCCCAATCATAAAAACAGTGATCAACCTATAAAAAGAGATTAAACATCCAAATTTAAAACTGTCCAGTAGGAATACACTAAAATTTTGGGCAGATTAGCACAAGAAATGAGGGGGGGGGGTGGGGGTGGGAGAGATGGTATCAATCAATTTTGATATTGGAACAACAGAGGTATCATTAGAGGGGGGAGGCAAGTCTAATGGCTCTAACCTAGTCTGGAAAGGCCTGCCGGAACAGATCCGTTTTAATAGCCTTTTTAAATTAATACAATTTGACACCACTAACTGCCATGGTGCAGTGTTATGGAATTCTGGGATTTGGAGTTTTGTGAGATATTTAGCCTTTCTGCCAGAGAGCTCTGGTGACAAAATAAACTACAAATCCCAGGATTCCATAGGATGTAGCCATGACTATTAAAATGATGTCAAACTGCATTACTTCTGCAGTGTGGCAGCAGCCTCAGTCATTTCTTTGGCTGGTTTAGCTCAGTATAGTCTATGCTTACTGGAAACAATGGTTCTCCAAGATTTCATGTAGGATCCACACACACACACACACACACACACACACATACACCAGGAAAATGATAAGTCCTTGCTAAGTTCATTTCTAAGTGAGTAATCATTCAATAATTAATATATGAAGATTTGTCTTAATACTATCAATAAAGATTTTAGTTCTCTGCTTTTCAGTATCACAATGTGGACTTCTCTTTCGCTCTCTGCTCTGTCTGTGAACTTCCCCTTCATTGTTTACAAATAGCTGAATTTTAAATCATATCTAGAGAAAAGGATTGATAGAAGACATCATCTAGATTTAGGGCAAAAGAATGTTCATATTTCAGAATGATCAGATAGAAATGTAGGAGACGAGGGCTGCATTTACCTTGTCCTTGTCTTCCAGGAAATGTTGGTCACAGTAAAAGCATTATAATTCATATTTTTTATAAGATCTACAAGAGGATGGCATGTAATGAAAACATATAAATCTCTGCTTTCAAAATAGCATGGCCTGTAGTCTTTCTGAATGTCAGTGCCATTAGTAAACTATAAAATTGCTGTAACATAGAATAAATATTCCAGTAACTAGCAGAAATATGAACTAAACGTGTCTCGATATAAATGTTATAGTTTCATATTATTCTAAAGCACAGTTATTGGAAACTCTGGTTTATATGAATTCACTGTGCCCTTCCTTATGTATCCCATGACAATATAATCCTTTGCAAAAAATGCTGTCATTTATCCATGATCTGAATTGTGTGCACATTCTACATATACTTTGGGAAAATAAGTTGCAGTGTGTGTATGTGTCTTTGCCAGGGAACTACAGTAAATCACTGCTATGCGATGTGTAGGGAAGGTAGACCAGGCACACGCAGGGCTAAGAAAGCACACACATGTAAAAAAGGATGAAAAGGCAAAGCAAAGAAAATGGTCCCTACATTAGCAGTGATTATAGTCTTTAATTTTAATTTGATAACGTTCCTTAATTTTAACCCCCAAAGGCTGACAAACATACACAAATGTCTTATTTAAATCCTTTAAAGCCGGATTCCTCTTAGTATTCCTTTGAGAGAAAGTGCTAAAGCACTGCCACAACAGCACCATTTTCCCATCCAGGCATTCAAAAAGATCAGAAGTGCACTGCAGCAGAGAGAGTAGAGCAGTTTGGTACTTCTTTTAGGTGCTCCTGGAATAGATTAAGCTCTCAACTTTCACAGAACAGTACTTACATTGGTCTGTGGATAAGCTGACCTAGGTTTTTGGGGTCATTTTTTAAAACCAAAATGTCTAGACTTATACATGAGTATATACAGTACATTTCGGTCCCTTGACTCACTCTTCTTTAGGATTCCCCTGTTATGGCTAAAATGTGCCCAGAAAAGAGGAGTTTTCCGTGCCTACTGGGGTAACATCTCACCAAAATGTAGGCCTGTAATAATAATAAAACCCTGGTGGCGCAGTGGTTAAATGCTTGTACTGCAGCCACTCACTCAAAACCACAAGGTTGCGAGTTCAAGACCAGCAAAAGGGCTCAAGCTCGACTCAGGCTTGCATCCTTCCAAGGAGGTCGCTAAAATGAGTACCCAGATTGTTGGGGGCAAATTAGCTTACAGTTGTAAACCGCTTAGATACTGCTTAGGCGGTATGAAGCGGTATATAAATAAAGCTTGTTTGTAATAATAATAATAATAAAATGTATTTTTATCCTGCACCTCTGCTCAATGCAGTTGGGACTCTAACATCATCATTATTCTTCCTCCTGTATGATTTTTAACCCCTTTGCCTGATGAAGAAGTGGAGCTTCAAAAGCTTGCATCATGTATTTTGTGCATTTGGGTTGGCCCAATACAGGTATTGCTTTTTTGTAGATCTTGAATATTATTGTACTTTGCTGTATGGCCAACATGGCTACTCCTGGATATGTTTTCTGTCTGTATGTGTATACTAATGCCTCCATTAAAGTGAATGGGCCAGTCCTTTCAATACTTTTCCAGGCAGTTCCTCAAATATATATATAGATCTCTATATTTAGGAAATTTTGGAGGAAATATTTAGCATCGAAATAAATTGAATATTTGCCTTTAAAATGGGGGAAATGATCGTGAAAGGTGTGGGTCTTGTTTCTCACTCTCTATAGAAGACACCACATTATGCTCTGTAGAAGGAGTCCCATGAGAGTTGTGGGAATTATGAATAGTGGCTCTTTCCCAAAGTCAGAGAAACAGCAGCGTTACTCCTTGAAATGGATACATTCTTGCTTCCTCTTAATCTAACTTTGAAAATTGCAAACCCAACTCTTCATTTTCCCTACTTGTGAATGGAACAGTGAAATCGCTGTGTGTACTGTTAATATTGAGACGAGGGGGCAGGATTTGTCTGAACAAATAGAATAGCTACCATTATATCTTGTTTGGCCACATGGAAGGGAAAAAGGAACATGGACTGAGTTTTTATTTCTCAACAGTATGTATTTCTACCTCAGCGAAGGAATCCAGACCCTTTAAGAGATGGCTTTATTTCTTGATCTAATATTTAAAATATTAAAAAGCTTCAAAAAGCCAGATGGCTGCTATTTTGGTGCTGTTCATTAGTGAGGAGCACAAAATATGGACTTCAAGAAAACAAACAAAATCCATTTGTGTCATTAATGCTTAACGAACTGTTGCTTAATGAACAGTAGAACCAAATAAATAAAAACATGCTATTAATCCAATATTTTTCCCCAAGAAGGTTTTAGTGGCTATAATGTTGAGTGCATATGATGTAAACAGGGATGGATACAAAGCAGATGTCATCTCCACTCCTGACTGTAAGTGAAAGCTTTTAAAGAACCATGTTCTTATTTCTGCTGTAAAGATGCATTGGCAAGGAAATCCAGGAGATGTTAAAGAAATATTGTCTAACTCAGCATTCATGTTTCTTTTATGGTTGATTTCCTTTTATGCAGAAGGCCTTGAACAAATGCTGTTATTAATTATTGTGAAAATCTAATTGCACTGCAACACCACTCTTGACTTGAGAAACCTCATGTGTGGTTTCATACATGGAATCTCAGTGGGATCATTCATGGAATCTCAGATCCTTTTGCGGTTCACATTATGCATATTGGCTTTTCAACTCCAGAGATTTTCCATTAATTTCAATAAACTTGGTATTTCCATGCATTCATCTTTCACAATCATTATTATTATTATTATTATTAACCTTTATTTATAAAGCGCTGTATGTTTACGCAGCGCTGTACATAAATTTTTTAGTCAGACGGTTCCCTGCCCTCAGGCTTACAATCTAAAAGACACGACACAAAAGGAGAAGGGAGTGGTGGTGGGGAATAGGATCAGGTCCAGCAGATCTTTTCCACCTCCGAGGCCTGGACCAAGGCAGATGGACTGGAGGAAGGGCTTGGCTTCTTGATGGATGGTTAGAAGGAGGCTTCCTGGGTCAGAGAGGGGCTCACCTCTGGGAATGCTTCTCTAAACAATATAGTCTTTAATTCAGTTTTGAAACTGGGTAGAGAAGTATCATGTAGGTGAAATTTATTTACATAAGGACTCTAGCAAGGAATTATTGGAACAGAGTAGAAAAGATTGAACACATACAATGAAGTACCCATCAAAGACCATAAATAACTTTCCAGATAATGAAAATAGATTGTATTAAGACCTGGAAAATACATTTTAAGTGCTATTTATTCATCTGTAACAGTATTCTTGGCATTAATTATTGAATGCATTTTTAAATTTCAAATATCTTATCACCCTCTCCTGAGTAAAATGCAAAAAATTTATGCTGGGGAAGTATTTCTAGTAGAAAAACTGTGATGCCTCATATATATTTAAACACATATTCACTTAGTTGGGAGACCAACTCAAACAAGCAGAAGTAAGCCACAGTAGAAGCAAGGGATGAGAATACCACTCTAATGAACAGTTTAGGTTTCCATGTTTGAACATGTTCATTGGAAAGATGACTTGTTAGGACAAAGTATTCAGAATGTCTGTGTAGGTGACTTTGAATTTTACAATAAACAGTAGGATTGGAATTGTCCCAAGGGGAACTTATGTGAATCTCCAGAGGGCAATGGAAGATACAGATGTATAATAGGCAAGCAGATGTGAGAGTTTATTTGAACATCTGTTCTTTCCACTTGCTCTTAATTGCTGAAACCACTTCCTATTAATTTTTTGATCTTCAGATCAAACTCCACAGAAGATTTGTCTTTGAGTTTGGCCCAAATGCAAGATTTTAATTTACAAATGGCTGCTATATAGAAGCAGGGTCATGGCCAAGACCATGGACAGGAGAGAATATGCTATTTCAGGACAACACCTAGCAATGCTGAGGCTGAGGCAAGTAGACAAATTATCTTATGCCTATCCTGTAGCAAATGGAAACCTTCTATGTTCTGTCCAGGAGGAGAGACAATTTGCCCCTCTGCCCTCTGGGCTAAATCTAGACAGATTAAAAGACAGTGGCATTTTCTGCAATCATTATCTCTTCTGGGGTCTGCAATAGTGGTGATTTTAGATGTGTCCTTAGATGTGTCAGGGCCTTGTGATGCATCCCTGCTAGGGTCCTGAGAATCCAAAAATAAGACAAAAAGCTTTTATCTAATGTCAGCCTGTCTAATTTACATCCCATATCACCAGTCTTGACAGATTGCGTGATTGCACTCTGTAAATGAAAAGCAAAGAGAAGGCATTATTTATTTATTTAGCTTCATTTATATACTGCCTTTCTCCCAAATGGGAATCCAAGGTTGCTTCCAGAAACAAAAAACTTTAAAAAACAATTTACAACCCCCATATTAAAACACACCTAATCTGTTCACTATTAACTTTAGAACAGGATTAGAACTTCTTTCATCCTCCTGGTACCTTCATGATTTTTGGGAGCATATCTGGAGAGCACCTGCTCGGAAAAACTGGATTAAAAGGTGGTTTTTATTGACTTAGTATCAAATGTTTATTTGGGACTGCTATGGCAGTAAACTATAGTAGATACAGTGGTACCCCGGGATACGAATGCGCCGCCTTACGAAATTTCCGGGTTACGAAAAAAATCAATAGGAAAAAACTGTTCCGGGTTACGAAGGTTTTTTCGGGTTACGAAAAATTTTTTGGTGCTTTTCGGCGCTATTTCGCACAAAATCGCGGCTTTTCCCCATTAGCGCCTATGGCTTTTTCGGCTTACGAAGCATTTCGGGTTACGAACGCGGCGGCGGAACGAATTATTTTCGTAACCCGGGGTACCACTGTATTTTGATATCAGTCAGGTGCCGCTACTATGGCCAAGATGCTGCAATGTTTTTATAATCATTGCATTTTGCTGTCTGTTCCCAAAGTTTGCAGAGCCCCTCTAAAGCTAAAGAGCTAGGGTTTGCTAGGGTCTTCACTCTTTTGATTTATTGCCCTCCAAAAGACTGGGTACATTGGAGTTTATCCTAACATCATAGAATTCCTAAACCAATTAAATAGCACAGTTTATAAAATAGAGACTCTTCTGCCTTGTGGAAACTGTTTGATTCACTTGTGATTTTGAATCTTGCTCTTTAGCAAATTACTTATCCACCAATGAACATCACTTCTTAACCCCGTTTACTCATGAGCCTTTGGTGAGAAAATATTTCAAAATTCTTTTAAAAGTCCATGTGAATTATATCTACTGGATTATCCCAATTCCATATCTGATGGCACTCAACCTGTAAAATAGAGGATAAAGCATGTCTTCTCTTTTTCAGAAACCATGGTGATTTTTCCTCAGCAAGACTTGTTGTTTCATATGTTTAACCCTCTTGCACCTGATAGGATAGATTAGTCTCCCAAAGGTTTTGTGTGTGTGCAGAATCCACACAAATCTCGGTGTACAATGTAGGCATCTTGTGGCTTAGTCACATGAGCAGTTACAAGGAATCCCCCCACATTTCAGCTAGGAAAAAGAAATCCTGAAAAATATTCTCATGCATTTTTATAAAGTGTCAGAGCAAACATGACATGCTCTGGCTGTCATTAGGTTGTTGCTATTGGGGGGAGGATATTGAAATTTCTTCCATTGGAGAACACTGGAAATCTCACTGTGGTCAGCAGTGTGCTTTTTCCTAATCAACAATATATTAGAACTATCAGGGTACCAGGAAGTACTCTTTAACTCACAAAAATATAATGGTTTTTATTTTAATCCTGGTATGTGAAGGTTGATGATTCTGTCTGTAGCAATGTTTTCCATTAGTTTATAGAAAGCAAAGCTAGAAAAAACAGGATTTCTCTGGATACATTTTGTTAAAAAATGTTCTGTTAGCTACCTACCAGTCCTTCACCAAAGAGTGATGGCTTGCATGCTTTTGGAACAAAGTTAACAGTTTTCCATTTGAGGAAAACGTTAAGAACTCTTATGTGTATCTCATATGATTAGCTATAATTTGTTTTTGCTATTGGGTAGACAATAGACATTGTCGTCACCTGTCACTTCTATTTAATTTCTCTGATGCTGTCCCTGAAAAAATGAGGTTCAGGTCTGCATATTTGTTCCATGTCTTCTATGGTAAAAACAACAACAAAACAACAACAACAACAAACAGTGCAAAGAATTCTTTACATTTCCTTTTTCACTGCAATATTCTTACAACATTGCAATCTAATAATCAAAACAACTCCTTTCTGGTAACTTTCTTGTAGAAGCCAGTAGTTTCCAGATTCTGAGAATGAAAGTCTTCAGTTGTTTCATTTTTGCACATGAGACAAAAAGATTCTCAATATTTTCTCCCAGTGGGTGAGATTATAAGGATTTTTGTACATTTTCCAGTGATTTCCAGTATTTCTTGTGACAAATTTGTATAGAAAAAATATTGTATACCAGAGGGTGCTCAAAAGTTTTTGGCTTGACTCACTTCCCAAAATCTGAACATAATTTTGTACCTTGAGTGAATGTTCTTTCATATAGTAATTTGCCAGTTTGCAAAATCGTAGCATGATGTAGTGGTATGAGCATTGGTCTGTGACTCTGGAGATCAGGGTCTGATTCCCCATTCCACTGTAGAAACCTACTGGGTAGCCTTGGGCAAATCACACATGTTCATCCCAGAAAAATCCCATGATAAGTTGGAAACAAAGGCACATAACAACAAGCTCTAAGTTCTGATATTTTTCAGATCATTGATAGAACTATGTAAACAAAAAATATAGAATTTTCAAGTGCTGAATTAAGCAAGCTCCAAAGGAAATCTGTGAGTTTATGATGCAAATACTGAGTGACAAGTGCTCATTATACTCAACTGTGAAAAAATGATATGCCAACTGGCAGCATGGAGATTTTGAGACTGAAGATGCAGCAAGGTCTGGGAGGCACTGAGACACTGGAGATATCCAGTGGATTTACAATTCAAGAGCAGTCAGCCAGTGGATGCTGAAATGCTGGCCAGAAACAAAATCAAATGCTGCAAAATCAACTTGAATGTATCCATTTGAAGTTGATTTTGCAGCATTTTCAGCAGCCTCTGTGTGTATATGTATGTGTGTGTGTGTATGTGTGTGTGTGTATGTGTGTGTGTGTATGTATATGTGTGTGTGTGTGTGCGCGCGCACACACACACACACACACACACACCAAATCATCCCTGTTGGAGAAATATGGTTATATCACTATGCTCTAGAGACCAAACAACGGCCTTGCCATGGCAGCATTTGGATTCCTCAGTCGCTGAAGAATTTCAAGACTCAGATTTCAGCACGAAAGGTCATGGGCAGGAGCAGATCATCTGTAGTACTAATGACTCTTAATGGCTTATTCAGTATCAAGCACTTTACAGTGTGCAAAGGAAATATATTTCTCCTACCCTTCTCCCCCACTCTGAGGATTTTAGCTAAGCTCTGAGAGAACAAAGACGTACTCCTAGAGCTGAACTAGCATTATGATCCCTGCTAATAAAAAGTATTGGCTGCACTATTCCACTATACCACCTACTGTAAAGGTTTTCAGATACAATCTTAACTGTTTTTTATTCAGGCATTCATGACTGTACATAAAGCCTCAGTTTTTAAAATTTTATTAACATCGGTTTAAATTATATTCATTGTCATCATATATTTATATCCTGCCTTTCCCCCCATATGGGACTCAAGGCCATTAATATAAACAAATTTAAAAATTCACAAGATACAAAAGTTAAAAAAACAATTCAACTAGCATAAGTTAAAATCGGTAACACACAAAAATTAAAGACATCTTGTAGCACCTTTGAGACTAACTGAAAGAAAGAAGTGGGCAGAATGAGCTTTCGCAGACTTCCCCAGATGCAAATCTTTGAAAGCCCATGCTGTCAACTTCTTTCTTTCAAAGTTGCTATAAGATCTTGCTACATACTGATTCTACAGACCAACACTGCCATATCTTTGAAAAAAATTAAAAACAGCACCAGCATCCATTCATTCCCATTCTCTTTCATACACACACACACTTAACAAGGACATGTTTGGCATTTGATTGGAAAAGATTTCTGCCTCATGGGTCAGAACTGCCAACTCCCTACCTAAGGAAGATCAGTTT
Organism: Sceloporus undulatus; assembly: GCF_019175285.1. NCBI lineage: Eukaryota > Metazoa > Chordata > Lepidosauria > Squamata > Phrynosomatidae > Sceloporus > Sceloporus undulatus. The sequence continues at coordinate 116,638,419 of NC_056522.1, read as the reverse complement.
TTCTTCAATATCGCCTTTCACCAGGACTATCTTTCTGTTGGTCTGTTTGGATGTTACAGCAGTGGAGAAGAAAGAGAGATTGTCCAAAACAAAGATTTCGCTGATGCAGATGTCAGAGGTGCATCCTGATCATCATGTCAGTTTTATTGGGGCTATTGTTTTATAATATAATTTTCATAGTATTATGCACCACCTAGAAATGTCATTAGGGAAAGGACTGTATAAAAAAAAATTCCCAAATAATTAATATGTTGAGTTGGTCAGGGATAAAAGTCACTAGATGGCAGCACATTCCCAGAATTCAAAATTGGATTATATTTTGTGTATTTTACCTTGGAAAAAGTGGAAAGAAGGGAAGGAAAAAGAGTCTTCTGGCAACTTTAATACCAATAGATTTATTTTAGCCTGAGCCTTCATGTAGTACAATATTCAAGCCTCAGGTATAAAACAGTTAATGTTTTATGAAGGTTCTTCCCTTTCACTGGCGAGAAAATGCAATGCATTCCCTCAAAGTGGTCAAAACAGATCAAATTAATTATTTCTTATTCTTTAAATGAAGACAAATTTCATATCTTTAAACCATTATCTTTTGTTGATATTTAGGTAAAGAATGAAGTTAACTACTTTCCCACTAGTGAATTCAAGAGAGCCCAAATAATTTTACAGACTTTTCAATAGCACTCTTTGCTTAAGATTAATTACCAGTGGAATGATTTGCTAAGCAAAGAATTCTGTGTGGTTAGCACTGGGACAGAATGAAGGCATACTCTGAAAGTTTTGCAATACGAAGGAGACTTTTAATATACTTCTCAGTGCTTACGTTTTCATAATATTTCACTGTAGATCACACATTTACCAGGCCCCACTTATGTATGCAGATTCCTTCCTGTAAAAATAAAACTATTTATCTAGAATCACAGAATCACAGAATCGTAGAGTTGGAAGAGACCCCAAGGGCCATCCAGTCCAACCCCCTGCCAAGCAGGAACTCTCAATCAAAGCATCCCTGACAGATGACCATCCAGCCTCTGTTTAAAGACCTCTAGGGAAGGAGACTCCACTACACTCTGAGGAAGTATGTTCCACTGTCAAACAGCCCTTACTGTCAGGACGTTCCTCCTTATGTTGAGGTGGAATCTCTTTTCCTGCAGCTTGCATCCATTGCTCCGGGTCTTCTTCTCTGGAGCTACAGAAAACAAGCTTGCTCCCTCATCAATATGACATCCCTTCAAATATTTAAACAGGGCTATCATATCACCTCTTAAGCTTCTCTTTTCCAGGCTAAACATCCCCAGCTTCCTAAGCCATTCCTCATAGGACATGGTTTCCAGACCCTTCACCTATTTTAGTTGCCCTCCTTTGGACACACTCCAGTTTCTCAATGTCCTTTTTGAATTGTGGTGCCCAGAACTGGACACAATATTCCAGGTGGGGCCTGATCAAAGCAGAATACAGTGGCACTATTACTACTCTTGATCTAGACACTATACTTTTATTGATGCAGCTTAAAATTGCATTGGCTTTTTTAGCTGCTGCATCACACTGTTGACTCATGTTCAACTTGTGGTCTACTTGGACTCCCAGATCCCTTTCACACGTAGTCTCGTTCAGCCAGGTCTCCCCCATCCTATATCTGTGCATTTCATTTTTCTGCCCTAAGTGCAGTACCTTACATTTCTCCGTGTTGAATTTCATTTTGTTAGCTTTGGCCCAGCTTTCTAGTCTATTCAGGTCATTTTGAATGTTGATCCTGTCCTCTGGAGTATTAGCTATTCCTCCTACTTTGGTGTCATCTGAAAATCTGATATGCCCCCAATTCTGTCATCCAAGTCATTGATGAAGATGTTGAATAGCACTGGACCCAGGACAGAGCCCTGTGGGACCCCACTGGTCACTTCTCTCCAGGATGAAAAGGAGCCATTGTTGAGCACCCTTTGGCTGTGCAATCATGTGCATGTTTACTCAGAAGTAACTCCCATTGTGTTTAGTGGGGCTTACTTTCAGATATATATGCAGAGGATTTATTGTACTATACTCAGAAACCAATTTCATTGAGTTCAATTGTATTTACTCCCAGGCAAGTATGTAAGCTGCTGATTGAATTGTTTGAAGTGTTGGTCAATGCGACTTGTAATTCATTGTTTTATGAATTCTATAATCTTGCCAACAAATTACTTTCAAAGCATCACAGGAGGAAAAGAATGGCTTTCTGAAGATCCTGGATAAAATCTCTATAAACAGGAAGAGATTTCACAAGATTCCAAACTGAATATGGAAAAGTCTGTAATTTCAGACATGTGATTTTGACCCCTCTTAGAAAGTAGTCTTGGTCTAATTATATTACATGTTAGCAGGCTCTGATTAGTTTCAAAAATAAATTCTGCTTACTTATCTCAGTTGGCAATTTTTCTCCACTTTCCTAAGCTCACCTGCTGCCTTCAGATGTGGTGGAGAAGGCTGCGCTGAAAAGCCAGTCCTCATGGATTTATATATGGAATAGGGTTTAGGTTGGAAGGAAGCAACATCTTTCCCTGCATCCCAATCCCCAAAAGAGAAGACCTAGTAAATATATTGTTGAATGGTGAGTCATCACACAGGTAAATCCCATTGATGGAACAGGACTATTCTAATCAGGACTAACAGGATTAAGGCCTTAGTCTGTCACATGATAAAAGTGCATGTGTTGTCTTAGTCCTAACTTTCACCCATAAAGGTGCTTCTTTTTCTTCTTCTTCTTCTTTTTGGCAAAGATACTATACTTCATAAGCACTGCAAAGATTTTGTATCTGGGAAAATAGCAGTACTTCTTCATCCCTCCACAGCATAGCAATTGTGACCCGAAGTCTACAGTCTATGACTTGGATTGAAATACCTATTACATATTTTGGACTGAAGAGGCTCTGATAGCCTTGTTCCTTGAGGAACTGGAATGTTCAATTTATAATACTAGCTTTCTCACATTCGCACTGTATAGTTATAGTATTATGATTCCACTTCAACTGTCATGGCAACATTCTGGGGGAATTCTGGGTTATGCAATTCAGGGAGGTGCATTTAGAATCTTCAGCCAGAGAGGTCTAGTGGAGAAAACTCCACTGAACTCAGTAGGGCTTACTTCTGAGTAAACATCTGTATGATTGCACTGCTGTGCAAGGGCTACATCAAACCTTATGTGCCAGATTTCTGCTTGGGCAACAGCAGTTTTTCATATCCTCAGTCACTGATACACCTCCACCTTATCTCCCCTCAAAACATCCCCAACATTTCAGAGTAGATGGATGGCCAGGAAGTATTTGATCCAATAGCAGTGGATTGAAAGACATTACTGGATCACTGTTGTTGTTGTCATGTGCCTTCAAGTCATTTCAAGATTATGGCAACACTAAATCTTTTTGGCAAGATTGTTCAGATGTGTTGCCATTGCCTTCCTCTATGGCTGACACAGAGTGACTGTTTTCAAAGTTCAGTGGTTTCCCCTGGCCCAACAGGGATTTAAAACCTGTTTTCTTGGGATTCCTGTCCATCATTCAAACTGCTATACTACACTGTCTCTCGTAACTGAGTACCATTCTAATTTAATAGCAATCCTATGTCTGTTTTCGTTAGCGTAAGCTCTAGTGAATTTTATTATATTTATTTCTCATGTGCATGGGGTTAACCAGGTAATGTATTTTCTTCATTTGCTTTTAAAAAACCATGTAAGAGTCTGATTGGTTTCACCAGTAGGAGTTCTTCTCCATTACTGTCTTTCCTCACCTTCTCAAGAGGAATTTTGCCCATTGTCCAGCCTTTACTGTTACTAACTGTAAGCAGTGCATGCAAAAATGACTTCCATCTGACCCTGCAGAAGTGAAATCCCCCACAAAGCTCTGCACTGGGCAGCCACTTAGTGCCATCTACCAACTATTAAGTGACAGATTTCATATCCCCCAGCCCCCAGTTCTCTTTTTCTGCAACCATACCTGGCTCTGATCCACATTGCCAAAAGGTAAATACCATTTTATCATCATCACCATCACCACCACCACCATCATTATTATTACTGGTGGTAATATTCTGCTCAAACATTTGGAATGAATCGTTAACTAAATACTGTGAAGGCAAAAGAATTTCTGTTTTTTGTTGCCAGGTTTCCTCATCAGCATACCAGAATTGTTCACCAAGACCATCTAGCTCATTATATTTTTCATGCTTAATTAAAAAATAGAAGAGAGAAACACTACCCAAGCACAACACTCTTCATGCTGTTATATAATTTTGTTCCTTTCCAGTCCAAAATATTTCCTAAGAACGTTGCAAACATGTAAATAATACTATTCATATGTGTATGGTCCCCCTCAGAAATGTTCTTCAAAAGAAAAAATGACATATTTATAGGCAAGTATCTGTAAATTAGGAAATTATCTTCACTGTCTCCTTTACTAGTGTGACATTTTGGACTGTAACACCCAGAATCCTCCAGTCATCACCTTTAGCCAGCATGCCGGCCGGCTGGCTAGCAGCTTCTTAGAGTTGTCCCAAAAAGTCTCTGGTCTTTAAAGTGTTACAGTGTGCAGAGAGTACTGTCAACGGGTGGCATCCTTATGGGCACCCTGGATCTTGTCCCAAACCTTAATGGGGCTACTCAAGGTACTGAGCCCTACCCCTGCCAATAGGGCCAGCACCTTGAACAGCTCCTTTAAAGTTCTGGCTAAAACATGGAACGGATCTACCACCCCACTGACATGGAAGCCACTAATCACTCTTGGTAGAGAGAAAATGTAAGAAGCACCTGTTGACCACAAATACCTTGACCTTGACCTTGTCAGGAAACCACTTCACCCAGTTCAGGGCTGGCCCTATAGACAGAATGAAGTAGCAGATCTATGGCATCATAAAGAGGAAGAGAGTTAACACATATTTGCTTTACTGTTTTTGTAGGTTCATTGCAGTTCTCTAGATGTTGTTGGACTACAATGCCTACCAGCCATAGCTAGCATGGACAATGACGACAGAGCTGTAGTCCAACTACATCTGGAAGCCTGTACTTTGCCCATCCTTGTTTTATTGCCACACATGGGGAGAGAGAGAGTTATGGAATGCTCTGCTTCCTGTAGCAAAATAACTTGGCTGACTTTGGGTACTGTGCGGCTAGGCTAGACTTGTGTGGGTGTGGGATGCCATTCTTTTTTCTTGCTCAGCCAGCCACATATCTTGGACCAGTTCTGGCAAAGTTGTTTTAACTGTGCCACAAAAGCTGGTGCTCTTGTGACTGATAAGGACAGCCACATGCCAAACAATCCCTGGCCAGAGAATAGGGCACCACTGCCAAGGATAGTTCTGTAATTACTTCCACAATTCATGCTTTGAATTTGCCAAGAGTGGAGGACCTAGTGGCTGAATGTCCTAGTATATATTTCACAGTTTTCAAGAGCAGTGTTAGAGACTGAACACACACTTTGGTGTGAAGTCTCATATCAAAGAGTGACAGTAGGCCATTTTGCTTGCCAATGCTGCTGAAATCAATGAAGATAATCTTATTTAGTTAATTGTTGGCAAGCTGTTGATTTAACAGAATACAAGATTGGGGAAAAGTCTCTTTATCTGTTTTGAGCTAATTTGATTTGGAGGGGAAAAAAGTCAAAATTCAGTCCCTTTTCTGAGGTTTGAAAAGACACAAGGGTCTGACTTGACTGAAGTCTGGGCTTCAGACATGTGGTGCTAAATGAATATAACTTTCAATTGTGTAGGTAGTTTGAAACTTAATTTTTTTTTAAAGTATCCATTTTAACTTTCTTGAACACTTGCAAAGTGTGCATGTGTGTCTGTGTATGTAGACTTAGGTCCAGATTTAGTTACACTATGGGGAGATCAACTGAAATCAATTGGAGTAAAATTAGTTGTGACTAAATTAAGTCAGTGACCTAAATCTAATTGGTGGTCTAAACTAGAGTGACCCATTGAATAATTGCTGAATGGTAAGTCAACACTTGTGTAAATCTAAGTAGTCCAATGGGCTAACTGCAGTTAGGACTAGCAATTAAATTAGTCCACTGGTTTCCATATGTCTGCTCTAAACATGATTATTTGAATTTGACTATTTTTTAATATTAAGAAAAATCCAGGGAAACATAAAATTAAAAATCCTTATTGCTCTTTCTTTGATGACAAAAAAACAACAACCAAAAAACAAAAAACCCTGAAAATACAGGCATCAAGTCCATCAATAACCTCCTTTGCTATACAGATTTTAGTTTTAATGAAAATTTTGATTCTTGTAGGATTCCTCTGCTGCCCACACATTATTCATGATAAAAGAGGCATACATTTTAACTGCCAGTTAAAGTTAGTATTGAAATTAATAGAACAATAAGCCACTTGATTGATTTAAAATGTAGCAAAAGTCTAATTGTAAGGACATGAGTGCCAATAAAAATTAAGCCACAAATATGTTCTTATCTATAAAAAGAAGAATTTATATCTTTGGAACACAGATATGCTATGCTAAGATATTTATGGTCTCATAAATGTTTACTTTTAACTTATGACCACTTGATATATGCTTGCTAATGGGAAATTATTCACAAGAGAATCTAAGAAGCAGACACACTTCACTCTTCTCAAGATTTGCCTCTTCTTGAAGCAATCACAAAAGTTATTTATACATCCTCAAATTGTTATCTATTATTGTAATTTCTATTCATAGTATCATATAAAAACAATAAAAGGGTTTGAGCAGTCTTCCCCTGCCTGGATGTTGTTTTGAACACTCATTAGAGAGCACAACCATTGATTCAAGAGTACTGGAAATTGTAGTCAAAATATTCTGGAGGATGCTTGTTGTGAAAGGATGGTTGAAGGGATAATAATAATTGTATCCCAAGATGTTGTAACCTGCCTTGATCTCAGGAAAGGCGGGCTATAAATAAACGATTTATTTTATTATTATTATATTTTAAAATGTATAGGCATGTATTGTCTATCAGCAACTTAGTTAAATATACTAAGGAGCAGAATAGATGGTCAGGAAGGAGCTGCCAGAGGCTGCTCCAGCTGCAATCAGGTCCAGACCACAGCAAACTCATGGCTTATTCCCAAAGTGGGCCAGTGCCACTGGTCCCAAGCTGTGTGCTGCAGGAGCCGGATTAAAATGGCTCCCTTTTCATCCATTCCTTTGGACTGGATCATTGTGTCAGAGTGGCTTCCTGCCGCTTTGGGGACGTGTGTCATCTAAACACTATGCCCCCAAAGTGACTGGAAGCTGTTTTATTTGGCCCGTGTGTTCTGGGCCATAGTTTTCTAATTAAGTATACTAAAATATATTTAACATAGGCGGGATACAGACCACCCCTTTGGGGCGGCCTGCACCCACCCCTTTCCCCGACGGATCAGGGCCTCAGCGGCCACCCCGTAAGCCCTGATCCACCACTTTTCCAGGCCTCGAGGAAGTGGCAAAATGCCGCTTCCCCGCAGCCTGGAAAGGGGTGTCCTTGGGGCTTCATGCCCCAAGGACACCCCGACAGCAGCAAGGAGACAGAGAAAATGGTCACTCGGCCCCTTTTTCTTCCATATCACTGGCGTGGCCGTGTAAAGGCTGAGCCAGTGATACACGCGGCGAAAGGAGCTCCTTCCGGCGCCACTGAAAGGGCGCCACAAGTGTCCTGTAGTTGCGCCAGCACGTAACGGCTGCAGCGTGCCATTTGGATGTGGTGCGACAGTCATGTCAAAATGGCAGCGCTCATCTGTACAGGGCGCGACCATTTTGACGTACAGAGTATGTGCTAGGGTTAGGGAGTGTCTGTAAAGGACGATCCGAGGCAACCCTAGCATGTACTCAGTACGTGCTAAAAGGCCCATCTGGACAGGGCCTAAGTAACTTTTTAGGCCTGGCACATACCTCCCAGTCTGACAGAAATGTCATTCATTCATTAATGTTCCAGTCACTAGCAGAAGGATCTCCTACTTCACAAGCAGCAGATGCCTGGTAAAGTAGGTTGGGGAGGAGAACACAGTTAAATTTTAAAATTATAAATCATTTAAAAAACTGCACAATAATGTTAAAATTGCAGCACAAACACTCTATTTAAATGATTCTGTGAAACCCATGAATTATTAAGTTCTTGTTTGCACATAAAGGTCTTTGCCTACTGGCAAAATAAGAGTGAAGGGGAGGCCAACCTAGCCTTCTGTGGAAAGGAATTTTACAGCCTGGAAGCAGCCATTAAGAAGCCAGGAACAGCAGATTCTAGGGCCAGAGTTTCTTTATCATTACTTATTTATTTATTTCATTTTATCCCTCTTTTCTCCCAAAAATGGGATCCAAGGCCGTTCACAAAACAAAAACATTTTTTAAAACTTTACAGTAAAATTTTAAAAACAGTTAAAATTATCAAATTAAAATATAATATAAAATACAATATAAAATTAACATTAAGAAAATACAAAATTATAACTAAAACACACACCCCATATAAAACTGCCCTGTCATGATTATTATGTTAAAAAGCCTAGGAATATTTGGAAATGGAAAATAAATCATGGCCAGAATCCTCTGTTATGGTGTATGTTATGTAATTTTACATATACTTAGTTCTGCAGCAGAGGCACCAAGAAACCGTGTGAGTAAATTGAGAAGCTGTGTAATGGGATACCAACAAGAGTGTGTCAATGTGCATCAGCACTCCCTAGCTGGTGTCCCTATGCACAATATAGACCGATGCACAACAGGACCAAATGCACATTGGTCCCAATGTGAATCAGTCCTGTTGTGCATTGGATCTCTTCGCTGACTCCTCTATTCAGTTTTATTCAGGATATGGACTTACAGAACTGCTTGAGTCTAATTCCTGCAGACATACGTCCACTCATGAAAATGTAAGTCCTCAAAAGGTTTCTGGCCCATATTTTTACCCATCACTGACTGAGTACAAATCCAGAATATAAAGCAAGATAAGGATGTCCAACCTCTTCTCCCCTGTACTTGCTGCTTTATCATTGGCCTCTTACTAAAGTAGTAGCACCAGCCTCCCCAAAGTTACTGTAGCATATAAACTGAAAGGGATACTCTGGATACCCCACAGGAAACAAAAGAGCTCCCTGTGTTTTCAGAGATTCACACCAGTATCTTCTATATTGTTGGTAGGAATCCTTAGATACATATCTATTTTCACACATTAGTGTGTTTGAATTTTGGTACTGCAATGGACTTCTTGATTTACTTGTCTGTCTCTTTGTGTGGCACAGAAATAAAATAGTTTCCTGTCAAGCTGAGCTACCAAAGAAATACTAATCTCTATGAGGCCATGACAATTCACCAGTTTGGGGCAATTCTTTAATGCATAGTTAATTCATCCATAGAGACCATTCCAGAAATTCAAATCTAGGAATGTTAATATGCTCTCTTTTCTGTCTTTTTCTGAATATTCACAAACATCTGTTTCATGATTAATTAAAAACTAGAGATTTTGCAACACATGGCAACCAGTTAATAAACAGTTTGTTTATGTACTTAGGGCATTTTTAATAGAAAATCTGTTTTCTGAACATCTCAAAAGGCCTGGGCATTCATAAGTTACATGAGGATTGTAAATTCACAAAAACATAGAATTATTAGGCTGGAAGGAATCTGAAGGTCAGCTAGTCCATCTTTCTCTTAAGCAGTCTCCTGCTACAAATTCACATTGTGATGTGCCTATAAATGAATGAAATCATGTGCTGCATGACAAGAAGAAATCCTGATATTAAAACTCCATTTCACTATCATCTGTTGAAAACAGCTAAACCTGCATTTGAAGCAGCAACCATTTCTGAAAAAAAAAGGTAACAATGTTTGTACTGTTTAGGCGGATAAGGAAGATTTTTCTTGGCATGGAAAGAAATAGAACTCTTTCTCTCATAATGCAAAACTCTTTGTGTGCTTTGAAGGCACATATAGAGCTTCATCACCAATGAGTCTTCCTCATTTCTCCATGCTTTCCAGTGGGGAAGGCAGCCATGGAAGGGGATGCATGGGCAGAGCTAGCCCCTACAAAAGTTGTATCATGCACACAGAGTTCTCAAGCAGGGAAACTGTTAACATACAAATGATATGAGGCCAAAACCCAGGATTTTCCATACCTGTCAAAAGAGGTAGTCAGACTCTGTATACGCTATAACAAATGGTAGAAAGTATATTTCTAAATAGGTAGTTTAAAGAGATTTGTAGGCTCTGGGATGGTGGCCTTCAGCATAATGGAATAGCCAGTGGAAATGCTATCCAGGAATAAAAATAATAGCTCAGTCAGCAAGATAAATGGAAGGAAGGAATGAAGTTTAACATAAATGGAGCTCAAGAAAGAGCAAGGGGTCAAACAAAGGGGAAATTTTATAGAGCATGTAATTCAAATCCCGTTATCGTAGCCCAAGGAAAACAATGAGGTGTCTTTATTAAACACTAGGATGAGTAAATCAGAGCATACTCAACTTTGTTTATTTATCTCACTGCTAGATCTGTGATGAAATTTGAGTGGGAAAATGCAGACCTGGAGTCATCTAAAAGTAAAATCTGAAAGCACTCTGTCAAATGCATTTCCTTTCAGATGTTTATGTGGGCATGTGCATGTTTATAGCAGCCTCCAAAGCATGCAGAATGGAAGAAAGGCATGAAAAGAGATGCTGTTCAGTCAATATTTACTTGCAGAGGTTCAGAAACTCTTTTATACCAGAATGACCCCTGGAGGTTGAGCTATGTTACTTTTGGAGAGGCTGGATCTCTTCTTGATTATCCTTTGGCATTCCCAGCTAGCTTAACAGTTTAGATATTTTTAATTATTCTGAAAGATTTCCCACTCAAATTGATATCTGATTTAAACAACCTGTTTCAGATCTAGAAACGTGTCCACCCTGGACCCTCTAACCCAAACTTTCCTGGGGAAAGGCAAAATCACATGTTATTTGCTCACTTGCTGAACTGCTGCTGTAATTAAGCACCCAAAGGCAGGCAAAAGGAAAGGGTGGCAGAAAAGCAGAGAAATGATAAGAAACCAAAGACAACAGAACACCAGAAGGTTCATGGAAATGATATGTCTAACTATTGTGTAGAGAGCCACAATGGTTTAGTAGTTTGAATGTTGCACCAGGACTCTGGAAAACGGGGTTCAAATCCCTGCTCAGCCACTCACTGGGTCACCTTGGGCCAGTCACATTCTCTCAGCCTCAGAGAAAGGCAATGGCAAAGGACCACTGAACAAATCTTGCCAAGATAACCCTGTGATAGGTTCACCTTAGAATTACTATAAATCAGAAATGTCTTGAAGAAACACAACAACAACTATGTACCCACAGTGCACACCACAGGTAATATTATAGAACTAAGATAAAAATTCAATAAACAATTTTTGTGAAAAAAAATTATAATAGTTACAACAGTCAAGATATAATTCCAGTAGAAATCCTGGATGAAAAATAAACCTATCAAGCATTAAAAATAGATATTACAAAGATTATGTCACTCCATCTGTGCAATACCCTCTCAAAGGAGATCAGACTGGCACCCTCATCAGTAACATTTAGATGCCAGACCAATATTTAGACCTTTCTCTTATGATGGGCTTTCAGTCCTTGGTTTTCTTAACTTTTACCTTTTATGATTTACTTTTTTATCATCTTAAAAAATTATTTAGCTGATTTGTTTTGTTGTGAATTTGTTGTCATAAGTGCCTCTGTGTGTGCCCGCATATCAGCTTGCTTGTCTCTGTTTTTTACAACACTGCATATCTGCCAGTTGGATGGTACATAACACATTAAACTATCAAACATATTTTAAAATGTTATTATAACAAAATGCATCTATGGATGAATGAAATTCCATCAGTATAAATTTTATATTAGAAAGACAATATCTTATTTATATCACTTTAAATGTGATAGCTATCCTCCACCAAATGGACAAGTGCTTGTCTGTCCCTTTTCTATAAACTCTTGGGGTTAAATTTCATTGCTGAAAATTTTCCATTTTGTTTGGGTGAAAGTTTACAGTGATAAGTCAGGAAGAATGTTTAGTATGTGCTATCTCCTAGCAGTACAGATGTTTCTAGGATTCAAAGACCTAGCTGTGTTAGCTTGAAATATCAGAATGCAAAGAGATCTTATTGGCGGGTTACAGACGGCCCTCTAGGGGCCGTTTTCCTGCCGCCGCCATTCGCCGCGGAGGGAAGCCCCAGCAGCCAGACCGCGAGGCTTCCCTCCGCAGCGAAAAATGAGTGCCGAAATGGCGCTCCTTTTCAAAACGCAGAAGTGGCACCGCGAGGGGCGGAGCACGCCCTCACGGCGTCACTTCCGCCACAACACGTCTGGACGCACAGCATGCAAGACGTCAAAATGGCAGCGCCCATGTGGATGTGTGCCGCCATTTACAATGTGCTCTGCGCGTGTTGGGGCCAGGGCGGGTTAGGAAGGGGCAACTCTTCCTAACCCTAGGACGCCCCTTCATAACCTTAGCATGCACGGAGCGCGTCAGAAGTGGCGGTGTGTAACCTGCCATTGTGTCTTTGAGACTAATCGAAAGAAAGAAGTTGGTAGCATGAGCTTTTGTAGACTTGAGCCTGCTTCCTCAGATGCATGTTGGGAACAAATGTTTCTAGCATTCATGAAAAATGTGGGGTATGTTTGCAACCCATTTTCATAGGTCTATTTCTCCTACATTCGATTTATATTAACTTTCTGGTAAACTGCTTTTGGAGAGACTGAAATGCAGGGATAGATAGAATAAGAGGCAATGTGTTTGATTATCAAGAGGAAGTGAGAAAATGCAAGTGAGGAGGTCCAATCCACTCTACCTCTGACATGGCAAATAGAAGATTTCAAAAGTAAAATTGAAATTTCATTCACCTCCCAAGGAAGTAGAAATCTATTTACCTGCAGACTTGATATGTCTTTTGCAGTGCTCTGGAATATAGGTCTACTACTTTGCCTTAAATCTGGAACTAATTGCACAGGATGCCATATCTGTACCAATAGTCATATTCCATACAGTAGTGCTCCGGGAATATGTCTGTTGGCTGCTTAGGCAGACTCTTAACTACCGCAATTTGCCAGTATTTCTGAGCTTGAGTAAACATAGAAAGCTATTAACACAACCTGTAAATTGGAAGCTTTCCCCCCCTAAGGCCCAGACTGCCGGTTTCTGGTGGCCTGGGGCCAATTTTAGGGTTCCGGAACATGCAGCATCCTCATGCTCCAGAACCCTGACACTTATAGATGGTGCCATCTTTACGTGCACCATCCATACATGGCGCACGTGCATGATGCAAGTGCAGCAGTACGTCCACACCTCCAGGCACCGTGCTTGTATCATGGACATGTCAAAGTGCGCCAATGGTGCACTGATGACATCATCCCCACGTGCCAAAAGGAACCTGGTTTTCCCGGGTTCTTTTTGGTCCAGAGGGATGCCATAGAGTTTGGCTGCTGCAATGTTCCTCTGGAGGGAAACTAGGCGCTTCCAGCCTATCCCTTGGGGGAGGTCTGGAGAGCCCTATATGAAGTATCTTAAATAAGTGATTATATCAACATATAAACTTTGTTTGTTTGGTTCAGTTACAGGCTGTAGATGTAAGCTGCATTACCACTGGCATTTTTTAAATATGTTACTGTTGTTGTGTGTCTTCACATTGTTTCCAGCTTATGGTGACCTTATCAAGGGGTTTTCTTGGCCCATGTTGTTCAGAGACGGTTTGCCATTGCCTTCCCTTGAGGCTGAGAGCATGTGATCTACCCAAGGTTACCCAATGGGGTTCATGGCCAAGCTGGAAATTGAACATTGGTCTCCAGGGTCATCATCCAACACTCAAACCACTATGCCACTCTTGCTATATCCTATTTGATATATCAACACATTTTTGTTATATCCCTAATAATACAAACATGTAGTAGTAGTAGTTGTATGCCAATACTCAGGTGCATAGAATATGAAAGACCAATTTTTAATCATGTTCATAGGTGAAATGGGAGTATTGTCACTCACACTAATCTGGATTGTTCAACTATGTTGCTGTTTCCAGGATTGTTCGATAGTTTTCTTTTTATACTTTCTGATTATATGCTTCCCTCTTCTGTTCTTTGGCTGATCATGCCTCCTGTTCTGCTGCCACACTGATTCTGTATCTCATATGCTGGAAAAGTGAGAGTATAAAATTGTCTTGGCCATCACATGCATTTGCTTATTTTCTCATTTATTATTTTGCATAATTATTTCTGGTTTTGGATTTTATCAGAAGGAGAATGAGCTGTGACACAGTTTTGTTGTCTCAAGGGCTGGAAACTTGTTTATCTTCAGATTAAAGCTGAGCTTCTCAGATTTCTTAAGCCCAATACAGACCTTTACTTAGATTCGTTTCAGCAACATGCCTTTTACTTGCTTCATTATAGTACATTTTTGCAACACATGTATTATTACTTTTAATTGATAAGGAACTTTATAGCACATCCTGCGTTTTTCCTGTTAATTGGATTACAAGGACATGCAGTTAGCACATTACTACAGTTTGAGCAAAGAGTTTGCAAGTCATTTCATATTATGTTATAGGGTAGTATAGGCTACAGACCTTTGTACATTTCAGTTATACCTCAATGATTCCCATTTAACTGCCCTAGTTCCATCACATCCTATGGAAACCATGGTTCATAGTAAAGGGGAGAGACAAGAACTCCATAGCAAAGAATTCAAAATGCCTCTCCTTAAACTACAAAATAAAGCCAGCCTGTGTAGTAGTTTGAGTCACTGGAGTGCTGGACTCTGAATCTGGAGACCAGGGTTTGATTCCCCACTAAGCCATGAAAGCTACTGGGTGACCTTGGGCAAGTCACATGCTCTCAGTCTCAGGCAAAGGAAATGGCAAACTTCTTCTGAATAAATCTTGCCAAGAAAACCCCAATATAGGTGTACCTGCGAGGTGCCATAAGTTTAATGACTTGAAGGCACACCATAACAACAAAACTAAAATCCCCAGGATGCCACAGGATGGACCCACAGTAGTTAAGGTGGAGTCATTGAGCTATAACTGTGGAATGTGAAAGGGTCCTAAAACTTGAGGGTTCCTATCAAATAGTGTCTATTCTGTGAGTGTAATAGAATACTGTACATTTTTGTTGAAAGTGATTCCAGCTCCCTCCTGCTACCCATTGTCTCTCTTGTGAAAACCTACAGAAGAGATTTTGGAGTGGGAGAACATCTACAAAAAGCAGGGAAGGGAAAGTCCCATTGCATGATCAGAAATTCACTTACACAACACTAGATGTAGTCCTTGCAGACAGCTGAGGTAAATTTAATATTCTTAAGGAAGTAGTCCTTCATTCGTCTGGGACTTCAGCTTGCAGAATTCTTTATTATATGTTGTTATTGTTGTTGTGTGCCTTCAAGTTGACTCTGTCTTATGGCAATCCTATCATGTGATTTTTCTGGCAAGATATGTTCAGAAGAAGTTTGTCATTGCCTTCCTTTAAGGCTGAGACAGCATTTCTCAGTGGATTTCCACAGCTGAGCAGGGATTCAAATCCTGGACTCCTAGAGTCATAGTATAACACTTTAACCACTACACCACATTGCCCCCCTCTCTGACTGTTGGCCATGCTGGCTGGGACGTCAAGAAACTAAAAGTCCAAAACAATTGGAGGACCAAAGGTTGAGAGCTACTGCTTCAAGGCTGTTGTCCTTTAAACATCTGTGTTGAATTGAGCAGAACTGATGTTTAAGTGCACAGGCATTGAATTGTGCTACATGTCTTATCTGTGTTAATAAAAAAGAAATAAACATTTACTTATTGCTTCCATTCTTGCCAGCTGGACTTGGGCTTAAAGCTGGCTAGCTTGTGCCTTTATTTTGTAAGGTTTGTAAATGCACTGTGGCATCTGGAATGGACATCTGCAGTGTCTTGAGGACTGAATGGTAAACTGATTGCATTGTATTTTCTTTACAAGCATATTTTTATTGTGTTCACAAACCTTCATGATGTGTGTGCAAAAGCAAATTTGAAATACTGGCGAACTATTCAGTATCCTGATTGCCTTGCAAAGAGACTGGACCTTTCACCTTTTAACCTTTCAAGGTGAAGCATATTTGAAAGAGAGAGGCTGAACTAATTTTAAATAAAGCACCCTTTAGTATGAAGGGCATGAAAAAAGAGAAAGGGTTACCATTCAGCTCTGCACTATTAATCAGATAGTAATGGGTTTCTATTGTCTAGTTTTACCAAAAAGTTGTACACTGTGATCAAAAAGCATATTGAATGCATCCAGACTACATTGCATCCAGATTTTTCTCTGGTTCTAAGACTGTAAAAACACAGTGTTCATTAGAAAATTTACTAATAGCAATGCACCACAGTATTACAACACATGCATGCTAGAATGCTAAAAATATTAAATAAGCAGACACCAGAAATGGCTTGGGACTACCACACAAAGATATCACTATTGGGAAAGCTATCATGAACCTTGATTGCACTCAACATCCTTCAGAATATGCTATTCTGTTTTTAAAGGTAAAGGCATGAATGTCTAGTTGTAACTGACTATAGGGAGCGGTGCTCATCTATGTTATTAAGCCGAAGAGCCAGTGTTGTCCAAGGACTACTCTGGTGGTTATGTGGCCAGCATGACTGCACCAAATGCTGTTACCTTCCCACCAAAGTGGTACCTATTTATCTACTTGCATTTGCATGCTTTCAAACTGCTAGGTTGGCAGAAGCTGGGACTAGTGACAGGAGCTCACCCCATCAATGCAGCACTTGGGCTCCAAACTGCCAATCTTCTGATAGTCAGAATTGGCATCTTAACCACTAAGTCACCGCATCCCCGTGTGCTGTTCTTAGCATACAAAATAAAAATAAAAATTGGGGCATGTGAAGTCAGTCCAAAATTTAGATGTGAATTTGGCCATACACCTGGATGAATTGTATGGTGCAACATGTTTTCTAAAGGCTTCATCAACAGTGTGCTTTTCAGTTGGCTTGAAAACTGGTGTAATTTAAAACCATGTTACCTCCACCAGCTTTCGTGTAATTGTACATTCTCTCTGAAAAGAGGTGGCAGTACTTATTTCTTCAGAGGGGGGAATTTCTAAGACACTTTCAGGCTGTCTCCACAAGGGCCAAATAACAAGTCCTCCCCTTGTCCTCATGACAATAAGTTCTGGTGTAAACTGTCCTGACAATGTATGGCCAGTTCTGCACCAAACTCATGTTATATCACCCTTAAAACAGATTTTAAAACCTCAGCTTTTGCTCCAGATCATCCCAGAAAATCTGGAACCCTCCAGAGCAATGTCAGGTGGCTATTTACATGAGTCCCATTGTGCCACCCACTGCTAGCTCAAGTCACTTCCTCTCAGGTCAGGATGAAGTGCCCAGTCATATGTTGGCTGCTTCGCCCCTTGTTTTTGACCTCAGAGGGAATAACTTGTGCTGTAGCAGTGGTGGTGGGTGGCACAGCAGGAAAGATGTATGAACAGCTGCCCACCATCAGTCCAGACTGCCCAGGTAACAGTGAGACTTGGGGGCAGTTTTAGGGTCAGAATACTCTGGGCTGCTCCTGGAGTATTTCGATATGTGCAGACATGGTATCAGTGGGCCATGGATTTACCTTACTTTTCAGTGGGAAGACTGAGGGGCTTTTAAAAAAAAATACACTCAGCAACATTGTATGAAACTTCCTAGACATGTTCTTTGATCCAGAGTATTGATGAAAACACAGGTACTCATTTGTAGGTGGGGGAATAGACTTATTATTAATTTAATGTGCTAAGACATAGATATATACAGCTTCTGAGTATAAGCTTTAGAGTGATCTTAGAGATGACTGAAGTCTCTACAGTGTTCCTTCTTGGACCACTGAGGAGCTCAATTAACCCAGAATTGTCAATACCCATTTTGTTTTAGGGAGTTAAGAGTGTTCTTTGAAAACTCTACAGTGTAGTCCATTGAAGTGTTATTCAGCTTCTGGGTGTGTTGGTTTTTGTTGAGAAATGCAACGGTGGGATTATGAGGTTGATTGTTGCAGCAGTGCAATTTGTTAAGGAATAGAACGCCATTGCAGAATGTGATGAGGAGCAAGAAAAAGAGGAAGGTATCAGGTGAATAGAGAAAGACATATTTCAAATATCACATCTGCTCAGCAGGAAACAACAGGGAAGTAAACCTAGTGAAGATTTCTCAGAGACCAGTCTACCTATTTTGATAGATCTGGTGTCCAGGCTACCAGATCAACTCCAAATGGTAGACAGGTTCTCTGAAACTATCAGAGCTTTCTCCCCACCCCCATAAATAAAGGATAGCATCTATGCAGCTCAAAATTAAAGTGATACAATTGATTTCCCATACAATCCTTCTCACACGCTCAGGTCCTCTGGGAAGAATCTCTTGCAGTCCAAGAAAACCAGACTGGTATCGACTTCCCAGAGGACATTTTCTGTTGCCGCTCCAAAAGTCTGGAATGACCTGCCGGAGGAGACCTGTCATATAACATCTTGGGAGGCCTTTAAGAAGGCAATAAAAGCGGATCTCTTCCGGCAGGCATTCCCAAATTGACCTCCTGGGAATGTTCACTCTCCAGTTGGGAATTGCCATTTGTAATGGTATTTTAATGTGGGAGGGAGATAGGGAATTGGATTTTATATGTTTTGCTATGTTTTTACTTGTGCTTTGTTGTGTTCTATTTTTATTGTTCTTATGTTTGTTGTTACCCGCCTCGATCCAATACAGGAGAGGCGGGATA
>NC_056522.1:116560227-116619683 GCF_019175285.1 Sceloporus undulatus | reverse complement strand
CAAATAATAATAATAATAATAATAATAATAATAATAATAATAATAATAATAATAATAATTTTATATTATAAAAAGTGCATACCCTATGACTGTACTGGTTTGACAAGGCCGGTCCTAATTAATCTTCTGTCATCCCATTGTCCCAGATGCTTTTAAAACAATCAGTTTCTCTCTCCTCTTCCTACTTTCCCTGTTTACTTCAGTGACTGCAGATTGAGTGCAAACTGCAAAAGTAGCTTGAGCTCAATTAAGTCAGGAGAAGGAAGTGCAAAATCATGCCCTTCCTAGTATTCTCAGAGAAAAGCAAACTGCTGCAGTCTTTCTTTGTGTAACTATTAAGAACTATTGCCATCTTGACCACACTATGATGTTACTTGATAACACATATCTTAGTTTTCATCTGTGAAATATTCCAAGATATGAAAGTGAGTGATGCCAGTGCAAAAAGTTAAACGCATAGCCAGACCCTACAACCCCTTTCAAGCAAACCATTTTCTCTCCCTCTACCAAAGATAATTCTGGCAGATCCATTCATACTCTCTACAGATTACAAACTACAATGACAACAAAATACAAACTAAAATTAAGCATCCCTTCATCCCACTGCTTCCAAGATGAAGGAAACTATTCTAGAACCTGGGGACCCGCGTCTTGAGAAGTTGTCAACATTGTGATAAGTCTGAAAATGCAAAAATAAATATCAATTAAATTCTGCTGCCCACCCACAGCCATTCCTCCTCCCCTTCCACCCTCCTCCTCCCTAAGGGGCGGCCTGCAGCTGCCTTCAGGTGTGCTGGATTGGGGCCGCAGCAACCACACGCTGCAGCCCTGATCCGACCTTTCCTGGAAAGGGTGCAATAGCTACAGCACCATGTCTTGAAGGTGCTCATTTGTCACTGCATCGTGTGGACGCAGTGCCAGGGGAATGCCATGATGCTGCGTGCTGTGTGGAGTGGCACGCGGCATCATGGAGCCCTGGAGGCAGAGTGGGGGCATGTGTCATGTGGACACGGCACCCTGACTTCACCCCCAGGACAGCATAATGGCCAGTCTGCACAGGGCCTATGATGTCTTTATGTTCTGTATCAATAAAGTCAAAATTCAAGTTCTGCGAGTTTTCTTCCCAATGTTGGATGGCTTCTAAATGTCATTGAATGTGACACCAAGGATCAAAGCATGTGTCATCATGCACAAAAAAAGTGCAGCAGTATGTAATATCAGAATGTTCCATACACATGAATGATGCACACATACTACTATGTACAAAAGGGGGAAAAAATCCTGTGGATGTCCTTGCATGGGAATGATGCTATAAACTATAATTCCCAAGGGTAGTCCCCTATCAGAAACCACAGTTTGTCAAATGACACATCACGCCAAAATAAATTAAGCTCCCTTCACCACATTCTGTTTACATTCTCAACATTCTTCCAAATTATTGCAGAATGGGAGTTTCCATTAATGTAGAAATCTAGATTACTGAGATTATCACTGCTGCTAGCTTTGAATGACAAATCACAGTATGTAATCAATTGCCCTTGACATGTTTTGCTTAGAGACAGGAGACACCCAGTAAAGGTGATCTATGATTATTTTTTGAAAAATTCACCATCCAAATCATCCGAACAGTAAATACACAAAGGAAGAAGAACAGTAATATTTTTCAGCCTATTACTATTTAGTTGTCCCAGGCAATCTTTTGCTCTTTCTGGTTATATAGCCCTGTTTTATTTCCTGTAGCTGACAGAGGCGGCTATATATCACAGGGAGAAGTTGGGCTCAGTGTTTCAACCTGTTAACTCCAGGGTGGAAAATGTGTGGCCCCCCCCAGATGTTGTTACTGTAACATCTAGTTTTCCTCACCATTGGCTATTCAGCTGAGACTGATGAGAGTTGTAGTTCAACCACATCTGACAGGTTCATATGTTCCCCCATGCCTGCTGCAGCAGTTGGGAGGGCATGGTGAACAGCAAGTTGCCAGTTGACATTAAGATGGAAAGCAAGACTCCACTGCCAATAAAGAGACAGAGCACATGAAAGGAATGTATTTCATTTTCATATTTATACCCGCAAACTGGGCAGGCAAATAATAACATTCTTTATTCGCACTTGCAAGGCTGAAACATAATTTTTCACCATCCAGGACCCATCCTGCTTAGTGATTCCAGAAATACCAGGTAGCCCATCACCAAGGGTATCCTGTATTCACTTATCTGGGATTATGGCTGAAGAGTGGGGTATAAATAAATAAATAAATAAATAAATAAATAAATATTGTTTTCCATTAAACTCAAAGGTATTTATTTCTGAGTAGATGTGAATAGAACAGAATGACATTGCAGTTTGCTCTTCTCAGACTGATCTTTTGCCCATGTGTTGTTCTAAAATGTACAAGAATTCAAAATAAATGAGTTTATCTTGTTTTGCTTTTTTAATTGGCAAAATGTTCAAAAACAACACTGAAATTACCAGTGTATCAATAAATGTTTTTTAAAAGTTATTTTAAAACTGAAAATTTTCTCATGATTATTTTGTCTTTAGAGTTGTGTGTCCTCAAAAAACAGTATATACAGTGGCTCAGTAATTCAGACTTTACTCAGATAGAGACCAAAAAGTTGAAGAATTCAAAACAAATATAGTATTCCAGTAACTGGTACCTATCTGCACCTAATTTAATTGTTAAGTATGAAATGTTTAAAGTAAATGAAAAAGTCCAATACATTGTGCCCGCGCCATACACAGGCTTGCCTTACATGGCAATGGTTTGGGCGCCAAAGGCACCCACACAGCACTGTGCACAAGTATGTGGCGCCATAGAAAATAATTGGATTTAAGCATACATGGTTTTTCCCATATGCGGGTGTGAGTGTATGTCTGGAATGGATCCCCCGCATATAGGAAGGGACCACTGTATTTAGACATAGAAGTTAGATGTCCCTTATCTGGAATTTTAAAATCCAAAATGCTCCGAAATCCAGAATTTTTGACATAGGTAGCTGAGATAGTGGCTCCTTTGCTTTCTGGTGATTCAAGGTACACAAACTTTGTCTCATGTACAAAATGATTAAAAATGCTGTTTATAAAAATTACCTTCAGGCTGTGTCTATAAGCTGTTTATGAAACAAATGAATTTTGTGTTTAGAATTGGGTCCCATCTTTAAGATATCTATCTATTTCTATGCAAATATTACAAAATGTTTCTGGTCGCAAGAATTTTTGGATAAGGGAGGACCTATAATAGGACTAATAAATGAGTATAACAGCCTGGTACTGTCAAAACCCATGTTGACATAAGGAGTTGGTAGTCCCTTCAACTTTGTGTAGGCCTAAGAATGAGCAACAAACATTGAAACATTATGATCAGGAGTTCCATCATGTACATTCAAAATCTACAGCTACACTGTGCTCCCATATTCTTGGAATGTGGTGTTTCTTTAAAATATATATTTTCTTTTTATATAGGTGTCTAGGAATATACTTTATGAGTCCAAAATAACTGAGGGGAGGTCAATTCTGTTTAGAATGTTTGCTTGATTATAATGATTTGTTTTTATGATGCCAGTTCTTATCTATGGCTAGATTTAGATATTTTTATGAATATACAGACTATCTTGGAAAGGAGGAATGTATCTGGGTTGTAGTAAGAGAAAAGAAAATCCACACACAAGTAACCAAAGGTGCTGCAAATCATTATTGTAAAGTTGGTGAAGCAGACTAAGATGACAGCTCCTGTGTAACAGAAAAAATAGTCTTCCATTATTTACAGAAGCTGGCTATGTTCAGTATTCAGCGAGTTCAATACTGGTTCAGATGCTGTGGTTATCAACTAAACTTATTTGCTGGTTATCCCTTCCCTGAGGAAGCTACAAAGTGCAAATTCTCAGTTCTGAACTCTCAACTGAGGAAATCTCTGCCCCCAAGGAAATTTGCCTGGTCCACCTTTGATTTCATTTAGGCACCAAGCAGAAACATTTTTGTTCTCCTATACTTTTCAGAAATGTGTGTTCGAAATAGCACTATTGTAATACTTGTTCCTCTCAGGCCTGCTTCCAAAAAACAGCCCTGGTACACGGAAGATCTCTGGGCAAGGAAGCAGGTCCTGCAACGACTAGAGCGTAAATGGCAGAGACACCATAAATTAGCTGACAAGGCACTCCTGGCCTCTGTTTTGGAGGACTATGGAGTGGCGATATATGCAGCAAAGAACTCGTTCTATGCTGCGCGTATCGCGTCCGCGGAGTCGCGTCCAGCAGAGCTGTTCAGGGTAGTGAGGGAGCTTACTCAGCTCCCCTCCTCCCTGAACCCTATTTTGGAACCATCCAAGGCCTGCTGCGACCAATTTAACAACTTCTTCGCAGATAAAACCTCTTGGATAAGAGCTGATCTCGACGCCATTATTGGGTCAGAAACCAGAGTAGAGGTCTCCAGAGCTTCCGTGGACTCAATTGTACTGGATCATTTTGAGCCTGTAAATACTGAAGATGTGGACAAGATCCTTAGAAGTGTTAGGAAGACAACTTGCTCTCTCGATCCCTGTCCCTCGTGGCTAGCGGCTCAGGGGGGAGCGGTTGTAACAACCATGTTACACCGAATAATTAATACATCACTCAGGGATGGGCAATTTCCATCCAGCTTAAAATTGGCCCTTGTAAAACCGCTGATCAAAAAGCCCTCTCTTGACCCCCTGATGCATAATAATTATCAGCCGGTTTCGCAATTGCCTTTCCTGGGGAAGGTGATCGAGAGGGCAGTTGCAATCCAGCTTCAATTGATCTTGGATGATACTGATTATCTAGACCCATTTCAAACCGGGTTTCGGGCGGGCTATGGAGTTGAGACTGCCATGGTCGCCTTGGTCGATGATCTCCGTCTGGGCATGGACAGGGGCAGCGTGTCCCTGTTGGTGCTCTTGGACATCTCAGCAGCTTTCGATACCATTGACCATGGTATCCTTCTGGAACGCCTGAGGGAGTTAGGAATCAGGGGCACTGCACTCCAGTGGTTCCATTTCTACCTCTCGGGTAGATGCCAGATGGTGCAGCTGGGAGACGTGTGCTCCGATAAGAGGGCCCTTACATCGGGTGTCCTTCAAGGAGCCATTCTGTCTCCCATGCTATTCAACATTTACATGAAACCGCTGGGAGACACGGGGCGTGGTGTTATCAGTACGCCGATGACACTCAAATATGTTTCTCTGTGTCTCCGACTGATGCAATGACCAGGAATGGCATCTCTCCTCTAGATGCCTGTCTGGACTCGGTAATGGGCTGGATGAGGGAAAACAGACTCAGTTTGAATCCAGAGAAAACGGAAGTGCTTGTGATAGGCTCCCCCGACCCGGGATTGGATGTTTGTCCACCTGTCCTGAACGGGGTCACGCTTCCCTTGAAGGACACCGTTCGCAGTTTGGGGGTGCTTCTGGACTCGTCACTCCACCTTACATCTCAGGTGGATGCGACGGTCAGGAGCACCTGTTATCAACTTCGGTTGATACGCCAGCTGCGACCCTTCCAGGGCCGGGGGACCTTGAAACAGTGGTACATGCTCTGGTAACCTCTCGTTTGGATTTCTGTAATGCGCTCTACATGGGACAACCCTTGTACCAAACTCGGAAGCTTCAACTGGTTCAGAATATGGCAGCAAGACTGGTCACTGGAGCTTCCAGGGCCAGTCATATAACACCGGTACTTAAAGATCTACACTGGTTGCCTATTCGCTTCCGGGCACAATACAAGGTGTTGGTTATTACCTATAAAGCCCTAAATGGCTTGGGCCCAGGGTACTTGGAGGATCGTCTCTCTCCATATAATCCGCCCCGCGCACTCAGATCGACCGGGAAGCAACTCTTGAGAGTTCCAGACTCAAAATATGTCACAACAACGCAGAGGGCCTTCTCTATCTTGGCCCCAAAGCTCTGGAACTCGCTTCCCGGTGAGCTCCGCTCGGCCACCTCTCTTGACCAGTTCAAGAAGGAGTTAAAAACTTACCTGTTTCAACAGGCTTTTCCCTGGCTCTCCCCAATGTAGCCCTCCCCTCTCTTACTGTTTTTGTTATAGTATTTCGAGCTAGCTAGATTTTGTAATTTATAATTGCTACTGCAATTTTTAATTTTTTATTATACTGTTTTTATTATGTCTTATATTGTATTGGTATGCTGTACTGGCATGTGTATGTAACCTGCCTTGATCATTGGAAAGGCGGGCTAGAAATAAATATTTTATTATTATTATATTATTTATGTTGGTTCCTCTGTTTTAAAGCCTTCTGCTTTAATACTGGTTTTAGTTTTAAAGCACTGTTATTGTTGCTTGACTCATTGCATTCTTTTTAATTATTGTAAACAAGTGACAACCAGTCTGGTGTTGTAGTGTAAGCCTTGAACTACAACCCACAAAACCAGTTTCAAATCCCTGTTCAGGCACAGAAACTCATTGGGTGACATAGGACAAGTCACACTTTCTCAGCCTCAGAGGAAAGCAAAGTCAACCCTTTCCTGTGATTGGCTTGCCTTAGGGTCACCATACACCAGAGATGACTTGAACGCACACAACAACAAACAAAACTGCTGACAAAACTTTTTTTAGATGGCAGATGTGGCATAATTTCCCCCCATAATATGAATGAATGAATGACTAAAATATCTGGGAGTTACAAGATTGTGAGGTAGAATTCAGGGACATAGACATGTTGGTGTGGAATATCAGTATGCAAAGGGATCTTGTAGTAACTTTGAGACTAATTGTGCAAAAGTAGTAGTAGTAGTAGTAGTAATTGTTGTTGTTATATTTTCTTATATGCTGCCTTTCTTCCATCATAGGGACTCAAGGTTATCTTCAAGCCCCATCCCAGAGCGGCAACTCAGAACGATACCATGGTCAATGCCATCGAAAGCCGCTGAAAGTTCCAGTAGAACCAACAGGGACACACTCCCCCTGTCCAGTTCCCTGCTTAGGTCATCCACTAAGGTGACCAAAGCAGTTTCTGTCCCATAACTAGAGCTGAAAGCCAGGTTTGAAAGCATACTGATCCTGGAACCCCTGGAATTGAGAGGCCACCACACGCTCCAGCACCTTGCCCCAAAATGGAAGATTGGAGACTGGCTTGTAATTATCTAATGCAGTAGGATCCAGGGAAGGTGTTTTTCAAAAGAGGTCTTACCACAGCCTTTTTTTAGGCATGTTGTGACCCTGCCTTAAAGAGGCATTAATCACTTCCCTTACCCACTCCACCAGTCCTTCTCTGGTTTAATAAGCCAGGAAGGGCAAGGGTCTTGTATACAGGTGGTGGCTCTCATCTCTCCAAGTGTCCAAGCTGTAGCCTAAGCTTTCATAGACTTGGTCTGCTTCCTCAGATGCAAGGTAGTGAGTGTTAACAAGAACATGTCTTTTACAGGTAACCTTACAAAATGGATTATATTCTTGGTTTATCTTGGCGACTGTCACTGAGCATAGAAGAATAGATGACTTCACTATAAAACTTGAAATAAATAATTAAGATTTTTATAGGCCAGGTCGGACATATTGAATTGTATTTGAATTTCCTAGAAGGCCGGACACAAGAATATATGGTGAAGAAGCTTACACTGAACTATGAAGATCCACGCATGCACTTTCTGTACAGAAAGCATTTCTTGGAGGCTAGAAATTTTCTGGAAAGCATCAGTATTCAGTTACTATGGGGGAAGGATATAGTCTCTTCAAATATAGAATTTCTTGGGCCTATGTCACCCACCAAGCCATATGCAAAACACCAGGAAATCAATTGGATCTTGTGGGTGTCAGATACTAGACTGTGGAAAGATTAATCTACTAAATCCCAAGCAATCTTGTATATACTTTTTGCTATTCTGTTTTATCAATTACTAGTTGAGAACTAAATGGCTCTACAGTACCATAAAAAAACTTTGTAGCTTTACTAAAGATCCACTTCTGTTGTAATGACAACATTACCAGTGCTTGTATGAGCAGAAATGCTACTTTCTTAATAAGAAAACTGCTGTCCTAGGAATCACTAAGATCCTAGCTTTTTAATAATTTGATTTTTGTTTCCTTGTCTGGGGATTTTTTAGAGTTACCCACAAACTCAACATTACACTAGAGATTTGCTTTAAATAATTCAGGAAGTTCACTGCATGACATATACCATATACTACTACTTAAGGTGTAGAAATGGGAAAGAAATTTGTTACCATTTTAATCCAACCTTATCGTGCTTACATTTTCCAAAGCAATATGCAATGTGAAACACAATTCAACATCAATATTTGCACTTTTTCTGAATTTTGAAATACATAGAATAAAAATCCTTATGCTTCTAAAAAGTGTCCACCAAAATTAATGTATTAGTGAAAATATATGAAAATGTATTATAATATTTGAACATACTTGGTAATATGTGTAAAATTAATGTACAAAAATTAATTGATTAGAGGAATTGTCCACAGAAAAGTATAAAATTTTCATGCAGCTTTTTTTTAAAGCAAACTGATGTGGAAATGAAATAAAATGCCTCTAATGTTCAAAAAAATGAGAAATTGAAATTGCTATATTTATCAGTTCCTCTCCATGGGCAGGAATTGCTAAAGAGAAAACAGCAATATATAGGTAAAATAAATACTTTTGTTAAGCACAGTTATAGTTTGTTATCATGAAAACATACACCTTGGAACATAATAGGAAACACAAATGATGTGCAAGTCAGAAACAAGGTTTGGCAAAAATGAAAAACTGATTTTTTAAAATTGTAATCCATCTGACATGTTTTCCAGTCCAGTCCAGAAGGCACTAACACCTCTCCTTGAACTTTTGTTGGTTATTAGTTGTTAAGCAAACAAATTGCCTAGGATGATCTGTGTTTAGTGACTGGGAAAAAAACACACATATATTTCAAGATCAAAGATAATCAGCATACATCTGGTTATTATTTGTAAGGACTTAACTGTAAGTTTTTAATGATTAATTT
The DNA here is from genome assembly GCF_019175285.1 of Sceloporus undulatus. Lineage (NCBI taxonomy): Eukaryota > Metazoa > Chordata > Lepidosauria > Squamata > Phrynosomatidae > Sceloporus > Sceloporus undulatus. Next base: position 116,610,722 of record NC_056522.1, on the reverse strand, counting down.
ATCTGGCATCTAATGCCTTAATAGATCATGAGAAACATCAAGGGAGGAATGTGGTAGTGCATTTTAAAAGTCTCTTTCTATGCCTCTGAATGATAATAGGCATGGAAGCTATCATTAGTCTTTTCTGGATGATGGCTCCTTTAGGAATCTCCTATGTGTTACCTTTTAGAAGGAAGGTCAGGCAACCCCACCCCCATCCCCTGGGAGTCCTCTGCAGGATACAACTAACACAGCCTTAAACTGTATGGAAATGGCTAAATTATCTTTGCGGAGACCTTGGTCTCTGCCATCAATCAGGCCCTTCTGAACCAGTAAAACAGATAAGCATCCTGCTGGCAAGAGTGTTACTATCCATATGTTTGTCATGACTGTCAGTACCAATTCATCAGTAAAGAAAAAGCTGTCTTACTTGCCTAAAGAAAACTAAATGTCTATCCACAGACAAAAGAACATACTGTACGTGCATTTTAGTTTAAACAAGGGCCATACCATCACAATAGAATTAACTCAAGGGGAGGAGCAGAAGTGTTGGGTGGGAGGACTGAAAATCATAGCTCCAACACTGAAAGGTGAAATGCAAACATTGCAAGAAACAAAAAGACTAATGTGACAATGGAAACAAGATTGTCTCCTATGTAATGGCCACTATGTATGTTCCATGTCAATAGAAAAGTAACTTTATGCCAGGCTTTTTTTATGAATTGTAAAGTAGTTAGACAAAGTGCTGAATCTATTTGGGAGAGAAATTATGTTTGTAGATTCATATCTGCACTAACATATGAGCTGCCACAGTTCTACTACATATGCAATGATGAAATAGTGACATTCAAAGAGGAAACAAGGATACAAAATACATTATGACTTTTAAACATAATTTTCTTATATTCATGGTTTAGCTTCAACAACTTTGACTTTGAAGTCTAGCTAATCTACTTAGACCAATGTTTCATTCAGACAGCCAAACTGCCAGGAGGTGAATTTTCTCTGATTCATGGATTATTGAAACATTCTGCCCCTCTGCCATATTTTAGGGTTCCTTTTATCACACTGAAAATGCAGATGTGTGACAGAGTGTGTGCTTGAATATATGGTGAAATGGCTTGCTTAGCTATTTATTTAATTTTATTCATACCTTACCTTTCTCCTGAGATGGTGTCCAAGCTTAAAAAAAAAAAGATTGTTTGAATCCATCCTTTCACAGCACAATCAGAATTACTGTAGTAGAAGAAAAAAGTACTAGGCCTACACTGACATCACACAAGTATCTGTCCATTAGTGTGGTGGAACTTCCTCTACTTTCCTCTTTCCTTCTCTTTGCAGCACTCTGTGTTTCCCCAAAACCTTCTTCAAGAGGTTGTGACCCCTACAAAGGGGAAGGGGGGTTGCCTGTTTCCACTTTTGCCAACAAGCACTTTTCCATCTGTAGAAAAATCCTTCTTGACCCTGGCTATATTATATTTGTGGAGGGTGATATGGCAATAGCAATAGCAAGTACATTTCTATACCGCTTATCAGTGCATTTAAGCACTCCCTAAGCGGGCTACAAAGTGTAAGCTAATTGTCCCCAACAAGCTGGGTACTCCTTTTAGCAACCTCAGAAGGATGCAAGCCTGAATCGAGCTTGAGCCTTTTCGCTGGTATTGAACTCGGAAACTTACGGTCGGTGAATGAGTGGCTGCAGTACAGGCATTTAACCACTGCAGTCACTCACTCACAAACCATACGTATATAGAGCTTTAGCTTAGTGCTTTAGCAGCCTGGTATAAATTAAATGCTTACATTTTGTACTTTTGGGAGTTTTGGTGTTGCTGTTTCATTGGGCATCAGCAATGTGAACATCCAAAGAGAAGTGATTACATAGACAAACTGGATGGAAAGAGAGAAAGAGAGAAGTTAAACCATCTTAATTTTAATTGTCAAAAGTGTTCTATTAAAATTCTATGAAACCATTCCCCCTCCCAATTTGGCTTTGCCGGTAATGAAGTACTTTGTTTGATGTTGTTAGGCGAGGTTGTCTTCCTGTATATTACAACCAATAGAATGTTATGTGTACACAGATGGGTCCAATAGAATTAAGAACCACTCCTATCATTGACAACTCATCCTTCCACTTTGGATATAATACAGCACGATGTATGTGTTCCGAGCAGAAGTCCATACACATAGCACACAGATTATGGGAACCTTTCTCCTCATGAAAGGGAATAAGATATATGAATTAGGTTTCTGCAGTCTATGCAAGACATCTTCATCATATATTGTGCTAACATGAAGTGTAAGTATATGGTAAGTTAATTCATGCAATGACTGTGGTGGTATGCTCATTCTTCTGTCATGCCAAGATAGTGGCTGCCCAAGTAGATGTCTAAACCAGACCTAAATCACGTGGCCAATTAGAAAGACATTTTTACCATCCACCATATGAATGGATACATCAGCTGTATCTTTTTTATGGTCATAGACAGATTTGTTCTCCAACTATTCCTTCCAAACACTTTTAGGAACTATAGAAAGCTGTTTTCCATGTAGTCTGATTTTGTCAACAGTGACTGATAGGTCACTGTTCTCCAGGATTTCAGGCATGATACTTCCATAGTCATATCAGGATATAATGGATATCAAACCTGTGGTCTTCTGGCCAAGATCCATCAATAGTGCTGGTGGAGCATAAAGCAATGTCAGTGTTAATTGCACTGGCCTTCTTGCTCCCCTGGCTCAACAATGCAGCTTGATGGTGCTGGGGTGCAACATCACAGAAAATAAGTGGTTTCCAGAAGATTGCTGGGTACCTTCCAGCTGCACTTGGACAGCCATAAAAAAAAAGGGGGGGGGAGGAAGAGTCATTGTCCTTTCAGACATCCATAATTTTGCTGTACATGTTGCATGGAAGGTGTAGGAGGAGGATGGTTTTTCTTTCCCTCCAGCTGCTTAAATGCATCTGGACCAAGGAACCTCTCCATCCTCTTGGTCAGTAGTTGGCCATACACATGTGCTCCAGTAGCACCAAACTGTGGTTGTGCTGAGGTGGGATGTGGGCTTTGGAAAGGAGGTTGTGAACTCCTCCTTCCTCAAAGTCTATCTGGGAGAATAATTGAAGGTTACAATAGCATATGTCACCAATAGGTTCCCAGCCTCTGTAGGCAAAGTATGTGCTCTGAGCTAACCCTAACCCTAACCCTTCCCCATTGGATTAATCCTCTCTGCTACTACCTCTTCACTGGCATACTTATTCTGGTTCTCTCTTCCTTTCAGTGCCCAGGGAATTAGTTGCTTGGTTCCTAAGCATTCAATATCCCTCTCAAATGAAAACCAAAGAAAACTAAATTATGACTTATTTTTATTTGCAAAATGTCCAAAAATTGTCATGTTTTAGTCAAGATCCCCAGTTTGGTCTTCTATGGTGTTTAATTAGTATTAATAAGCAACATAACATTGTAATCAGATGCCAGCAACAAGACTGTTTTGTGGTTATGTTGAAGAGTACCACATCTTGTCACAGCAGTCACATTGACAGTTTTGATAAGCACAGGTTTTTTGTTCCCAAAAATCCAGTGCTACCCAAACCTGCAATTAAAAAAAAAAAGTGAGCGGGACAATGCTGCATGTGGGCTTCAATGTGCACCTGTTTATGCCTTTCATTTGGTAATCACTGCATATAAATTTATACACCATGAAGAACTTTATTCATGTTCTCTGTGGTGTGGAAATTGAAAGGAAAACACTAAAAATTAATTACCTTTTTAAAAAATGATTTTATTTATCACTTACACCAAGAGAACCTATTCAAGCATTGTAAAGCTTCTGTGAAATGCAGTCATGAAATATGAGTTAACAGCATGGGGGTTGTGCTGCACAGTGTTCTTACGATGTGGGAAGCAAATTCATAGCTTGACACTTCAATCAACACCATCTTATGAGACTGAAACAGAGACTCTGGCCACTACGAGTAGTCCATTGCTCTTCATTTGCTTAGAAAGAACCTTGGAGCTATATGATCCTTGTCTAAATTCACTTGTTAAATTTCCATGCAAAAACCTACATACAGCTGCAACATTTAAATCAATAATGTCTCTATAGCAGGTTTTCATAGGCCAAGAAAGATGCAAAAATGTAGACAGTTTAAAAAGAGGAAGGAGTGGGTTGGAATGGAATGGGAGAAAAGAAAGCCTTTACCTAATTGTAGGCTTAATGCAAATAGGCAAGTGCATAAAAATAAGGCCTGCTAGATATTTTTTAATAAATATCTTCAATTTATGAAGAATGAGCAGGGAATATTTCAAATTACGGAATATTAAAGCTTCCATAAAATCTGGAAACAAGTTTCTCGAAGCAGACAAAAGAATATAGTTACTCATTACTCACCATGGAAACAAAATGCAGGAAATGCTTCCTCTAGCTCCTCTATTACGCAGATTTAGTTTAAAGGGATCCAAGCATGCAAGTGACTGCAGGTGTTTTCTCTATGAAAAATAACATAAACTATGCCCCAGAAGGTCCAAAACTTGATTTTGTAGGCTGTTAGATCTTCTTTTTCACTTCCATCAATCAATTAGATTCTGAGTTAGTCTTACTTAAAGCAAAAAGGTAAAACAGACCCATTTAAATAAACTGGATGTTTAACTAACTAACTAATTACAGTGCTCCCTCGGGTTACGAAATTAATTCGTTCCGCCGCGCCGTTCGTAACCCGATGCATTTCGCAAGCCGAAAAGGGCTTTCCGTTAGCGCTGGCAAGCCGCGCGTTTGAATTTCGCACCGAAAAGAAATTCGTAACCCGAAAAAACCTTCGTATCCCGGAACAGTTTTTTCCAATGGAACTTTTTCGTATCCCGGAAATTTCGTAACGCGATCAATTCGTATCCCGGGGTACCACTGTAACTAACTTCATTTTGTTGAGTTGGGTCCAACTCAGGGATAGAGATCCTGATCAACAACTGCACAAGTGACATTCAAGTAGCCATTCTCAGCCATTCAAATGGCTGTTTTGGTGGCCATTCCATTCCATATGAGGTAGCAATAGCAATAGCAAGTACGAAGGCTTTCACGGCTGGCATCCATAGTTTTTTGTGGGGTTTTCGGGCTATGTGGCCATGTTCTAGAAGAGTTTATAGGAGTGTAAGCTAATTGCCATTTATTTTAGCGAATTCAGAAGGATGCACGCTGGAGTCGAACTTGAGCCCCCTTGGCTGGTATTGAACTCACAACTTTATGGCTTGTGAATGAGTGGCTGCAGTACAAGCATTTAACCACTGTGTCACATATACAACTATGTGTGGTTATGAATCTGTTGCACTGCAGGTGAAGAAGAAATTGCTTGCTTAAGAGGGCACTGGATACAACACTATAGCACTGTGTAACAAGTATAACTGCAGCATAACCCAGACTTATAGTGGTGTGATGATCCAAAATATGTCTCTGGAGGTATGAGTATAGGGAAACATGATTGGGTAGAAAGTGGCTCTGTTTAATTTTGACTCTTTCTTCCAGCAGTCAGACCATAGGAAATTTACTATTTGGACTCCAACTTTCAGAATGCTCTAGCCAGCATAGGTCCTCTTTCACATTTCCATACTACACAGTTCAGTAAGGTCACTTTACCAATAATAATAATAATAATAATAATGAGGAGGAGGAGGAGGAGGAGAAGGAGGATGAAGAGGAGGCAGGCGGCAGGAGCTTGAGGACCAAGAAATCAACAAAAGAGTCATCTAAACATAAATATCTTTCTGTTTACTGTAGTTAGGATCCAAGACTATGTTTCTGATTTCTATATATGTGCCTTGCTTTGGAATTTCACATTTCCCCTGCAAATATTTAACTCTGCATACCAGTTCATTGCCTTGCATATTTGTGGTTCTGTTCCATTGTATATCTGATTTATATTTATTTGCAAAACTAATAACAGAAGTATCAGCAATTGATTATGTGAATTCTTTACCATGAAGATTTTCTTGATTTCTCTCCTTTAAAGAAGAAGTGCCAATTGCTGATACAGACATATATAAAAAAGGATTTTTTGAAAAAGAAATGTAAATTGTCCATTCCTTTGCCAAATGTGGTTATGCTGTGCCATTTAAAATTTAATTCTTCATAATTATTATTCCTACATGAATCAATGCTAGCAGATCCTTTCTTCTTTTGAACACATTAGCCTTGAGTTCCACTAAGTCAAGCTGGGATCAATATATATTGATCTGATCCTCAATTACATTAATTTTGCTTGAGAAATTAGGGAGGTGAAAATGAGAATGTTAAGTTATTTGAAGGCAGTATGTTACAGCTTGTCTAGTTCTGCAGGAATCTGTGCATTAGATTGTTTCATTAGGAGGCGCTAATTAACATACAGACACAGGAGAAATAAGACTGTCTTCCTAAATTTGCATGTTAAATCTGTCTAACTAAATTCTAACAATTTAGAGAGAGTGGAACTTGAATTAACAGGGGAAGCATCATTCTTCGTATACAACAAGGTAGAGGAAGTAGTACTGGTGTCTCTCATGTCAGTACATTGGTAAATGTGCTCTGGGATTAGTCCAAACTTTAAAGGAGTTGTCCAATGTGCTAGATGTATTTGAGGTGTTTAGAGTTTAATACTTTGGAAAGCTGTTTTAAAATTCATACTAAAATCTGGATCAGAGTCACCAATGGAGGCTGCAAACCTTCATTGGGAAAGAATTTTGTGAGTGAATTGACAAGGGAGAGAGTTGTGTTTAACTTTGCCTCACTCACCAACTGTTTCAAGCACATCTTCCCAAGGCCATTTTTAATTATTTTTCTCCAGCTAGACTCCCAAGTCTAGCTGGAGTCTCCACATGTTTGATCATAACACCACAAGCTCAAGCACAACTAAGAGAGGAAAACATCAAGGGGATATTGGCTGTAGCTAGTAACTGCATACAGTTTTAGACTCTGGACTCAGTATCCTTGGCAGGACACCTGCTTTAGACAGATATTGTTTCAGAACATTATATATTACATCAGCTCTGATGCTTTTGGGAGCATTCTTGTTCATTCTGCTGTGAGTAACCCAGAATATCTGTCCCCAAATCCTAGCTTGATGGCATCACTGACCAGGGAAGACATTTGTACTAGTGGATGAGTGTAAGTGCTCTTTCCTGAGCATGCCTGAAATCTCTAAAATTGGGAATTTCAGAGCCTACATTTGCAATGATAACATCTTGTACTGTCCTAAATAAATTTCCTTATTAAGAAGTGAGAAATGTTGGTCCTCTGGATCCACGGATTCTACAACCATGGATTCAACCACCCATGGCTTGCCACTTTATATAAGGGACACAATTTTACTATGCCATTGCATACAATGGGACTTGAGCATCTATGGATTTTTGTACCGATGGAGGTCCTGGAACCAAACTCCAGCAGATGCCAACTGTACTGCACACTGTGCTGCTTTCAAGCATTTGGAGGCAGGGAATCAGTTGTGAGCAAGTTGTATGGGAGGGAGACTATTTTAGCCAAAGTTTCTGCAGACTGTTTTCATTGAGAAGTTCCCTGAAGGTGGCCTTAAGATATTTGTAAGCTAAACATATTGGGACTTTTCATAATACATCAATACATTATAATCCCAAGAGATATGCTGCTTTCATACATAGGTTCTATTGGATACTCTCTCTCTTTAACATTTCCCCTTTTAGGCAGTAAATACATGCACACAAGACCTGATGATTCTTCTCTTAATGCTCACAAAACTAAAACTCATCTGACAAATCTCTTAAAACTGATGTGGGTCTATGCCATGTTTGTGGAATTGACTTTTTGTATTGATTGTTTTGCCATTTTTAAAAAATAGACCTTGAAGTCTAAAAACCAGAGGTAGGGATAGAGGCACCTATCTATTGTACCCCACAGGCAATACCCTGCCCTGGCCAGCATCTGTTCATTGACACTAATAGCCTGAATGAGGAGAGGAGCTTTTTGTTGTTGCTGTTGTTATATGGTCAAAGGTTTTTCCAGACTGGCCTAAAGAAGTATGAGTTCTGACAGTACAGTTCCTTGGGGTCTGCTCATTGTTATCAAGTGCACATTCACTTGTTTCATTCTTTGTGGCAGCTGTTTGTAATGATTTCTTTTGTCTGCCATGGGATTGTTCCAAAGATTTAAAACAAAAACAAAACAGGGCATAGTTTGCTGAGATGGTCATATGGTCTGAAAGGCAAAATTTCTCTTCTCTGATTTTAAAGATGTACATGTCAGAAATATAGCACTATAATTCTAAAGAGGGAAGGAGGAAGGAGGGAAGGAGAAGGGAACCTATTATCTTGCTATGTTTCAGAAAACCATTTGAGAGTGAAAATTGTTGTTTTTAATTACTTACAATTGTAGAAATATCTCACTGTAGCTGCAACAGGGGAACCTTAAAGAACAACTGTAGACATAGTTATTGTTATTTAAATTTCTTTTGTGAATCCAAAAATGATTTGATAGCTTTGCATAAAAAGCTGTTATGCAGTGGGCCCTTTGCTTATGTGGGGGATCTGTTCTGGATCTCCTGCATAAGGAGAATTCCACATACGCTCGAGCCCCATTCATTACCCCTTCTGGGGTGCACTGAGTCTTCTTCTGGTGCAGCTTTCAGTGTATAACGTGGGCGCACTGTATAACATTATACAATATTGAACCATTTCCTGTATTGCTATGTATTGTATATGTATTATCCTACTTGAGAGTATGTATTTTCCCTGGAAAATGATTAACCATCCATTATGAAGCCAAGCCCTCCCTCCAGTCCATCTGCCTTGGTCCAGGCCTCGGAGGTAGAGAGGAACTGCTGGACCTCTTACCCTTTCCCACCACCACTCCCTTCTCCTTCTGTGTCATGTCTTTTTAGATTGTAAGCCCGAGGGCAGGGAACCGTCTAACTAAAAAGATTGCATGTACAGCACTGTGTAAATTTACAGCGCTTCATAAATAAAGGTTAATAATAATAATAATAATAATAATAATAATATACAATATAATCCACCGGCCTGAGAGGGAGTTCACCAGGCAGGTCCAGCTCCATCAGGGCCAGCCTGGAAGAAGGAAGAGCCCTCCCTCCAAGCCATCTGCCTTGGTCCAGGCCTCAGAGGGAGAAAAAAACCACTGGACCTCATCCCCTTTCCCTCCAACATTCCCTTCTCCTTTTGTTTCGTGTCTTTTAGATTGTAAGCCTGAGGGCAGGGAACTGTCTGATTAAAAATAGTAATTGTAAGCCGCCCTGAGAGCCATTAGGGCTGAAGGGCGGGATATAAATACCTAAATAAATAAATATTCAATTTACATAGATTTAAATTTCCTTATTTCTTTCATATTGACACTTCATAGACTCATATAATCACAGAGTTGGAAGAAATCACAATGGCCATCCAGTCCAACCCTCTGCCATGCAGGAACTTACAATGAAAGCACCCTCATAGATGGCCACTCCTGCCTCAGTTTAAAAATCCCAAAGAAGGATGCTCTACCAATCTCTGAGGGAACATACCCACTGTTGAGAAGCTCATACTGTCATGAAGTTCTTTCTAAGGTTGAGGTGGAATCTCTTTTCCTGTAGTTTGCTCCAGGTCTTAGTCTCTAGAGCTACAGAAAAGAAACTTGCTCCATCTTCACTATGACTGGAGCGTGTCCAAAGGAGGGAGACTAAAATGGTGAAGGGTCTGGAAACCATGCCCTATGAGGAATCTCTTAGGGAGCTGGGGATGTTTACCTCGGAGAAAAGAAGGTTAAGAGGTGATATGATAGCCCTGTTTAAATATTTGAAGGAATATCATATTGAGGAGGGAACAAGCTTGTTTTCTGCTGCTCCAGAGAACAGGGCCCAGAACAATGGATGCAAGCTACAGGAAAAGAGATTCCAGCTCAACATTAGGAGGAACTTGCTAACAGTGAGGGCTGTTCAACAGTGGAACAAACTCCCTCGGACTGTAGTGGAGTCTCCTTCCTTGGAAGTCTTTAAACAGAGGCTGGATGGCCATCTGTTGGGGATTCTTTGATTGTGAGTTCCTGTATGGCAGGGGATTGGAATGGAAGGCCCTTGTGTTCTCTTCCAACTCTATGACTCTATGAGTCTCCTTCAAATATTTACACAGGGCTGTCATATCACCTCTTAAATGTCTCTTCTCCAGGCTTAACATAAGGCATGGTTTCCAGACCCTTCACTGCCCTCCTCTGGACATGCTCCAGCTTCACAATGTCATTTTTGTATTGTGGTGCCAAGAACTGGACACAGTATTTTCCATGCAAGCTATTGTACCTTTGGGGATATCTATATTCCACCCAAGCTATTGTACCTTTGGGGATATATAAAGTCATTAGAGTTGAATGACTTTAGTTTTCCAAAATGAAGTCTCAAAATTAATTATACTTCCTCTTAATTTCAGCAACAAGGTTTGCCCTCCACATTTAAGGTACAGACCAATATTCCTTCATTTTTTTTTAAAGCTAGCTTTCTATGGCAGTGGATCCTTAAACTCTGGTTTCCATCCAGAAGATTAAATTCCAGCTAAGAGAAATCAGCTTTGCTGGGAAAAAACTCTGCTGGGAGTGGGAAGGGTGGAATCACATGTTAATGGTGTAGCTTGTAGCTTCTTTTTAAAAATAAGTGCTCTTTCCCTCCAAACTCTAAAGCACATGGGGAATGCAATACAAGTAAGGGAGATTTAATTCTTCCTTCCTCTATCACTATTCTGACAAATATCATCCTAAGAGAGTTAGGAAAAAAAATAAGATGGCTTCCCACCCACTTCATCTTAAATTGGAAAATTAAATTGAAAAACAACAACAACCCTAATTTAAATTCCAAATTAAACTGGAAATAGTCTTTGCCAGGATTGTGGTCCTGTAAGTATAGGTGTTTATCAGAGGAGCTCTTAAAGAGGTACTATTCCAGTGTGACTCCTCTAGCTGCCTCCTGTTGCATGCTGGGATTGGCAGTTTTAAGGAGGGGTATTTAGAATTCTCAGGAGAGAAGTTCAGCTCCTAAAACTGCCAATCCCAGCATGCAACAGGAGGCAGCTAGAGGAGTCACACTGGAATAGTACTCTTTAAGAGCATAGTGTGATAAACATCTTAGTCTAGGAATGGAACAAAGTAAGGTTTCCAGCTGTTGCTGGACATCACCTCCCATCAGCCCTAGACAGCCTAGTTAATGGTAAGGGATGATGAGAGCAGCAGTAAAACACTTTTACCCTTAACACTGCTCTGAACCACAACAGGCCAGGAAATGACCCCAATGATCATTTTTTTAAAAAAAAATCATAAGTGCCTGGATGGTCACTTCTATTTTTCATTTTTGAGTTTATGGTGTGGTTTGTGTGTGGAGTGGGCTGGCCACCTTAATATTTTTTATGTAAAGCCTGCTAGTCCAGGAATGCAGAATCTTTTCCTCTTTACAAAAGAGGGCATGGGGAGGATAAGAATGTGTTAAAATTTGTGAAGCTCTCCATAAATTTCAAGGAAATTTAAAGGAAAACAAATCAAATTTAAAAATATGAAGAAAGGAGGAAGCAAAACAATCAGATCCATCCTCCCCTTCACTTGACACCTTAGTTTTATAAATAATGTATATAAATATATATGTATAGTACTTTGTATGAGATAATGGGGTGGGGAAATAACCCTGAAATGAAGCAAATAATAAGCTAGACTGTGTATCCTTTTTAGAATGTATTGCATCTCTTTCTTTGTATTTCCCATTCTCTCTTTCTTGTTTCACTAACATTCTTTCCATGACTGGCCCTGTCACACAATGAAAATAAAGATTCATTCCAAGGGGGAGGAATTGTTTCAGCAGTTCTGAGCAGACACAGATTTAGTGCAGTCCATTACCATGTTCAAATCCTACCAAAAAAGCAGGTTATCTATCATGACACATCAGCAACTTTTGCAGCAGGAAAAGGCGGGGGGAATCTCCACCTAACATGTGAAGGTTATCTTCTGATCAAAGCTTTGGCCTGTATAATAAAACATGACATGGAAGATGGAGAGAGGAGGAGCAGTGTGAGAGAAGGAGGAAGGAGGAAGGGGGAGAGGAGGGAGGGAGGGATGGAAAGACAGATGCTGATCAGCAGCATTTCCCGTACACACAATCATATTTATTTTATCCTTTCTGTTGAAGACAACAGGGACCGATTGCTATTGTTTTACTGATTAGCGATTCTCTCCTCTTCTTCTCCAAAAGGGATCCTGGCAAAAGTCTCCTTAGTAAATATTGACACCTGTAAACCAAACTGCCTGGTGCCTTTGGCTCTTCATTTCTCTTCCCATCTGTTGCCTGCAAATTTTAAGTAAACTATTGCTCTCTTTTCATTGAACACTGTTTTCAAAAAAGAAAAAGAAAAACCTATCCAGAAGCTAATCCAAGAGCCACATGGCTTTGGAGAGAAGCCTTGTAGGGACTGGAGGGGAAACCCACTTGCACATGTAAAATGCATATCCCACTGGCCACTTCTGCTGGCTCTTCTTTTCCTTAACAGAATGCCAGCGTAATCTGCTTAGCTACCCAGCAGAGCTTTCTTCCACCGTTCCCCCGAGATCACCCTGACCACGATCAAAGTCCAAGCACATTCCCAACTAACTCTATTGTTCCCAAGAGTGGGATTAATGACTAATTATGTCAGGTCACTCATCCAGATGGCCTCTCAGATGTTCCTTTGTCATTGCCTGACCTTCCATATGCCCCTTTGACCTTGAGGTTTATTGCCATGGCAACTTGAAGCCTCAGTTTCCTTGTCGAGAGTGCCAAGAAGTGGCCAAAAAGGAGGGGATGGGGGATAATCTAGCCACACTTTGTATTCTGCTTCCATCTCACGCCTTGTTAAATCCAATGAATAGATAAAAAATGCTATCTGATCCCAGCTGAGCGATGACCATGGTCATGAGTCTATGTTACATGCTATGTTTTTTAAATTAGCAGGCAGCTTTGTACATGGAAACACGCATTTAATTTGAAGAACATCAATCGCCATAATGTGATCTTTTTATCTCATTAATGTTAAGCAAGGGTAATAGAATGGAATTACAAAATATCACTGTGAAAGGAATACAATTCAGAGAATTACAGATATCCCCTACTAAAGCCCTAGAGATGTTTAGATAAGTCTACTTCTTCAGTTTCATAAATTAAAGATTCTTCATTTCCTTTTTCCTCAAGTTTAAATTCCAGCCTAAGATGTTGATCTTACACTGAAGAAGGATTTTGAGGTGGTTAACGCAATGGAGAAATGTCCTAAAATAAGCAAATAAGTAAGCAAATAGATATAGATGGAAAGTGATTCATGAACTCCATTGAATAAAAAAATTGACTATCTATCTGCATGCAATGAATTATTTTTTCCCCTTTTCCTTTTCAAAAGAAATATTGGATAAGACCTGAAACCTTGCCAGGTGCAGTCAGGCAAACATTAACAAACTAACTAACCCAGTTTGTCCATGTAATGCAGCAAAATCAACAGTCCACCAGTTTGTTCTTCAATTTTTGTCAAATCAGTTAAATAAATATTTACTAAAACTGTTACTCTACATCAGGAATAGGTAAACTGTGGACTGTGGGCTACATGCCACTCTTGGTCCTCACTTCTATGGCCCCTGAAGCACCCTACCAGTCCTCTAAAGCATTACCCCCCCATAATTTGAGTCAAATTTTTGCCCATAAAGCATGCTGTTAGTCCACCAAAATATGTGAAAATACATGAAAACACTCCCACCTCCACAAGCATCCAGAAATAAATATGATTCCCAAACATCTCCATTTGAGTCCCACTCAAAATGGAGATAAAAAGTGATGAGGCATAACTTCCTGTTACTATTTTGAGAGGGAATGCACAGGAAAATGGGGGTATTTCGGCTTGGGTGAAGTCTATGGGGGATCAGGCAGGAAACTGCCCCCTGATACAGTTGCCCCCTCTGGTCTACATAACAGTCTCCTTCCAAGGGTTTTACACCCATGGCTTCTATTAATGACCTCCTCCTCCTCCTCTTTTTGGACTATGATCTGAATGTATAACATTTGTATCCAAACTAGGGTTGTTGTTATTTTTGCCTGAGGATAAATTCAGTGCTGTGAATTTGTGCAATGGGACTTTCCCACCCCCACCCCCTATGATGAAGATATGGTTGGCAGTTCCAATCATTGTGTCTCTTTAATGCTTGATCAGGGAGGTAGTTAGAAAGACTAGGTTCAAGCTCATGTACATAAAAACGATACAGTAACAACTGTTTGGCCAAGGGATATTACACACGTGTGTGCCAACATACTCTTGGATTCTGAATGGGGAATTACTCCATACACACCATACCTTAAAGGAACCCTGGTGGTGCAGTGCTAAAATGCTGGTACAGTACTGCAGCCATAAGGATGTGAATTCAATCCTGCAGGGCTCCAAGATCCACTCAGCCTTTCATAGGTCAGTAAAATGAGTACCCAGATCGTTGGAGGCAATTGGCTTACATATTGTAAACTGCTTAGGAAGTCCTAGTTCACTGATATGCGGTACAGAAATGTATTTGCTATTGCTATACCTAACTATGGATGGTATAGTATCTATAATAACAGGCATGTAGATATATGGGTAGCCTTTGCTGGTTGGAGCCCAAAGGATATAAAATTAAGTTGCATAGCTGCATCATCTCTCCTAATTTTCAGGAGGAATTGTTCAGAGCAGGAATTCCTAGGTTTAGAGGAAATATATATGTTCCCCAAATAAAAATATCATTGGAATTGCTGTGATCTCATACATATACATTTCTTCCTCCTCCCTGTAAAATGCTTGGTCATTTTACAATACAATGGGATGCAGCCTTCACACTAACATGCAACTCAGCTGCATTCTATTTAATATGTACTGAGTTTTCCCCCATCAAATGCACTCATACTCTTAGATTGGCCACATAAATGGGTGTAAATGCAACATGCTTACATGCATGACATTAAAAGTCTGATTGTTATTCCCAATTAGATGAAGCTCAACAAAACTAATGTGACCATCAAATTTATTACATTCTAGTTGATTCATTGGGCTCTTGTGGTTGAGATTAATGTTTGACTGGTCACCGGTACACCTAGGTCTAACCATATAGTACATGTGCTAAAATCTCTTCACTGGCTGCTGATCAGCTTCCAGGCACAGTACAAGGTGTTGGTTATTACCTTTAAAGCCCTACATGGCTTTGACCCAAGTTACTTGCAGGAACACCTCTCCCTACACAATCTGCCCCGTACTCTCAGGACATCCGGGAAGTATTTACTAGAATACCATAAGACGAGGTTAATGACATCTTCCCACAAAGCGTTCACTGCTATGGCCCCTAAACTATGGAATACCCTACCAGAGGAGCTCCGTCTTATTACCACCTTAGATGCCTTTAAGAAGGCACTTAAGACAGATTGCTTCCAGTGGGCTTACCCACCTGACCTTATATAGGAGATCATTAAAATGAAATGTTCCACTTTATGACTGTATTATTATTATTGGATGATTATACAATGGTCTAGCTATGTTATTGAACTAATGCTAGTATTTTATTAACTATATTTTTATACTGTACTGTACTATTTTATTGATGTAATCCCACCTCGATCCACAGGGAGAGGCAGGAAATATAAACTATTATTATTATTATTATTATTATTATTATTATTATTATTATTATTATTAATGTTTGGATTTGGACCAAAATAATGAACTAGTGACTTCAAGAGTAAGCTCAATGGGACGTTTTTATCAAGTTAAAGGTTTCATTGTCATACACTTTAGTATATAGAACAAAGCGCCATGTCACTCAGCAAAATTGCCTTTGGTCAGATGGAAATTTACAATTGATACTTTCATCCTCAAAATTAATTTTGACTTTCTGGAAGACAAGATTAAACCTGTTATTAATTAGAGTAAGGCAGCCATGTGAAGTTAAACCATGTCATGTCCTAAAATGTAAGGATATACAACTGAGCATGAAAGTTAGAATCATACTAGGCATTATATACCCTAATACATATATGGATGTAAGAGCTGGACAGTTAAGAAAGTGGATAAGAAGAAAATAAATTCATTTGAAATGTGGTGCTGGAGAATTGCTGAGGATACCATGGACAGCCAAGAAGTCAAACAAATGGCTGCTAGAACAGATCAAACCAGAAATCTCTCTGGCAGCCAAGATGACTAGACTAAAGCTGTTTACTTTGGCCACATCATAAGAAGGCATGACTCACTGGAGAAAACAATAATGCTAGGAAAGGTGGAGGGAAGTAGAAAGAGAGGAAGGTCACATGCTAGATGAATGGACTTTATAAAAGAGCTCACAGGTATGAATTTACAGGAATTGAGCAGAGCCATGGAGGACAGGGAATCTTGGAGATGTCTCATTTACAGGGTACTATGGGTTGAGATCGACTCAAGAATGGATAACAACAACAACAAAAACATGTCAGGTAGAAGATTTGTTATTACAGAGCAGCAGATTGCTGTTTATTTTTGTTATTCTTGAGTCTACAGTACCAGACACGAGAAGAAGTGCTTGTGCGATTTTATTGTTGTTGTGCCACAATATCTTCAGTGTTTTTGTGTGTTATCACTGTGACTCTGCTTCATGTGGCAAAGTGGCCTAGGATCTTCTTGCACAGCAAGGACTTGAAATTATTTAGCAGGTATGGCAGGACGGAGGTAGTAAAACTGGACAACCAAACATCAACAGTTTAAGATATGCAGATGACACCCAGTGGCATCACTAGGTGGGTGTGGGGAGTGCAGACTACACCAGGTGACACCCCAGAGAGGGGCGCCATCTGGTGTGGTGGTACACCCAGGAGGAGCCAGCTGCCTTCTGAATTCAGCGGGACTCTGAAGGCCTTGGTGAGACAGCTACTGCCTTCTGAGTGTCTAATGGCAACCGAGGTTGGGTGCACACTCAGCCCTCTTATAAGGCAGATGCACCTTCGAGACCTTCCTATTCCTGCATGGCAACCACCATGTGGGGAGGGGGGGTTGCTGACTTCTGAGCACAGCATACCCACACCTCACTGCACCGTACCATTCTACTCACAAGTAGAATGGCATTGTGGCAGTAAGGTGGGAGCATGCCCTTTGGGCCCCACCCCTGGAAGCCCCAGCCCCCAGAAGCCCTGCCCCTTACACCAAGTGACACCCCAGGCAGGGACACTACTGATGAATAATAATAATAATAAATAATAATAAAATTTTATTTATATACCGCCCTTCTAAAAAATCAGGGCGGTGAACAACAAGAAGGAACAATGCAATTATACAACCCAAGATAAAATACGTTAAAAACAGTACGATAAAATAACAATAACATGTCGGCAAGACAATGGGGCAAGACACTGGGGGGGAGAATTACTGGTCAGGGTAAGCTTGTTCAAATAAGTGGGTTTTTAACCCCTTCCTGAATTGAGGTAGGGAGGTGGCTGAGCGGAGCTCATAGGGCAGCGCGTTCCAGAGGTTGGGGGCAGAGATGGAGAAAGCCCTCCTAGAGGTGGAGTTGTATTTCACCTCTGGAACTCTTAACAATATGAAACCATATTACTATCAGAAAATAGGAAAGACTTGGGATATCTATTGATGAAATGTATAGAAGACAGTACAAAAACAGGATTACAGTTGGATATCAAACAATTTACATATCTTTAAAAAGAGTTAAAAGATTTTCTGTACCTTGGGTCGGTTATTAATCAGAATGAAGAATCAAGAAATCAAGAAATCAGAGCACTAAGAGTTGGAAGGGTGGCTGTGAAGGAACTAGACAAGATCCTCAAGTGTCAAGATACATATGTATCACAATAATATTTAAACCACAGTCTAATTTGACAACTTTAACAAGGCCAGAACTTCTGATGTTTGCCAACTCTGAGCTCTGTAAAACATCATTTTTGAATTCTCAGAGCTCAGCTACTACTAGTAGTACCATTACTACTATTAGAAATGCTAGTAGTACCACTACTAGCAGCCAATGTTATCATTCCATACATAGCAGGCTCCTTCATGCAGTAGATATTTCCATGAATGGAACTGAGAAAAGGTAATTTTAAGACAGTAAGCATCAGTAGCATATACTGCCATGTTTGAATTCTTTCTGGGGAAAAAAATATTCTGTCTGCTTTGTACTACTTTCAGAGCAGTAACTTCCTGTACACATACTATTTTGAAAGCAACATGGTTTATATCTCAGAATAAGTCAAACTGAAAAGAAATCAGCAAAATTTTTATTTTTCTCTTATAAATCTGCATATGATTTTGAAACTAAAGTATGCATTAGAATGATGGAGGCATTATTACTCCATATTCTCATTGCATTAAGGTATATTTCCAAATTACTTGATCAAAGACCTATGGAATTTTATGTCAGCTGTTTTAAGATATACAGAAAGATATACAGAAAGTATATCTGTGAACTGTATGCACTTAACAATACTCAACATTTGTTTGGCATGTTCAGATAAGCCCAAAATATCTATGCATGATGCAATCTAATATCTCTAAAGTTTCTATGGGGTAAAACAGACCACTGCAAAAGCAAAGATCAGGGCCGCCTTAGAGCCGCTCGATCCAGAGCCATGGGAACTGCATGCACGTGGCCCCAATCTGGCCCATCGCTGCTGTTTCAAAGCAGCTTCTGAAAAGGAGCAGTTTTTTTACTGATCCTTTTCAGGGCAGCTTTTCCATGTTGGGGCAACTTAGTGGCAGCTTGAGAGTGCATCATGTGATCGCTACACTCAAAAACCACCCAGAAGCAGGCTTTTTCATTCATCTGTTTTGAGTCTAAATCTCTAATACTTTTTATGCATTTCTAAAGGATAGCATCTTTAAGTTCTATTTGCCCTAAACTGTTCCAACCTTTATGTGTTCTGGACACCACAATTCAAGAAAGACAACAACAAGGTGGAACATGTGCAGAGGAGGGTGACTAAAATAGTAAAAGGTCAGGAAAGCATGCCCTATGAAGAGTATGAAGAGTAGTTTAGGTAGCTGGGTATGTTTAACATGGAAGAGAAACTTACGGGGTGATGTAATAGCCATGTTTAAACATTTGAAGGGCTATCATATTGAGGATGGAACAAGCTTGTTTTCTGCTGCTCCAGAGACTAGGACATAGTACAATAGATTCAAACTACAGGAAAAGAGATTCCACCTCAACATTAGGGAGAATGTATTGATGATAAGAGCTGTTTGACAGTTGAATACACTTCCTGGGACTGGTGTAGAGTCTGCTTCTTGAGAGGTTTTTAAATAAAGGCTGGGTGGCTATCTTTTGGAAGTGCTTTGATTGTGAGTTCCTGCATGACAGGGGGTTTGACTGGGTGGCTCCTGTGGTCTTTTCAAACTCTGTGATTTTATGATTCTAACATTTGTTCAGAAAGGGTTTGCCAATACCTTCCTTTAGGAATGAGAGTGTGTGACCTACACAAGGTCCCTCAGTTGGTGTCTATGGCTGAACAGGAATTTGAAGCCTGATATCCTGTGGGCTTAGTCCAATACTCAAACCCCTACATCACATTGGCTCTCACATATTTGCATATAGGAGCTTGAAATCTATGCAGATTTTGAAACTACATTCAGCCTAAACAGGGTCAGATGGAGAGTTTAAAAAAAAAAACTACATAAAGCATTTAATTGATAATAACAAATGCTCAAGTTGAATATATCTAAGGAAAGAGTGGGGGGGGGGGGTAAAAAAATGTAATATCATTAAAAAACAGAACTGGTTCCTCTATTGCATTTAAGCTCCAATTTCTACCTCATAAATGTACACAAATCAAACAGTCAAGCTGACTGCTGCCTTTCTCTACTCACTGCAGGTAGAAATAACTGCATATATATTGCACCCTATGAAGTAAAAACCAATTAAAGTATAAAGAAATCATGACCGGAGCAATTTCAACTCACACTGAAATAATGCCCTTCCTCCTGTTCCTTTGCTGTTTCTGATTTTAAACTGGCTTTTTAAATTATCAGTGAAAAGGGAGGAAGTGGGAAAAAGGGACAGGGAACAGCTCTTCTCTTTGGAGTGTTTCAGTTATTGAAATACTATATACCATCTGTGTATTCAGAGCCTCCCTTAAGGCTGCAGTCCTATATATTCTTATCTGGAAGTACAATTCACTTCAGTGGTGCATACTTCTGAGGAGACATAGCATAGGACTGCCATGCAAGCAGAAGTCAAAATCAAGGCATTGCACCCACAATAAGGATTCTGCACCCCAAATTAAATTTTCATTCAGTCCTCAAATTTTTAGTGTTGTAGAGAGTGAAACACTGAAAATTACTCACACTTAGAACTCATACATTTGCTGTGTTCTCAGCCCCTTTGTAATTTTGTCTATCCTTTTTCTTTGGCTGCTTAACTGAACTTCTAATTGTTCAGCAAGTCATTTTGGGGACTAAAGGAAAATTTCTTTGGGAGTAAGAATCTTATTTATAGGCCAATATCCCCATTTTGTCCCCTCTTACACTCCTTCCTGCAAATGAAATGGCAACTGGAATATCTGTTAACTGGTTCTTCATAACCTTTAATAATCTTTAGTTGAAGTTTAACAGTCCAGTGAGATATATGCTAATGCATACAGGATACAAAAAGGTGATTAGAAAAACTCTCTTTTGCTTTTTCAGTGAGTGGCCAAGTCTGTAGATTTCAAGAAAATGAGAATGGCAAAACTATGCCATTATTATTATTGTTAAACCACCAGGCAAAGATAATGGTTACTGAGAAAACATTCAAACTGTAAGTCTTGAATTTAAGGGAGGTTTCCTGAAATAGGAGGCAGATGGGTCAATACTAGTTCAAATTCATTATCATCTGGGAACCACATACATTGTTTGGAATATAGTGGCTCTTGTCAAATGGGGCACTTTTCTGGCCAGATTAAAGGGGCCACATCAGGGACGAAGCCAGGATTTTGGGAGGGGGGGTCCAGACTAAGTGCCACCATTATAATGGGGCTTGGGTGTGGTGGCACAGCAGCACACATCATTCATTGTATCTAATGGAAGGAGGGGGGTCCAGACCCCACGGACCCCCTCCACCTTGGCTACATCCCTGGCCATATAGGTTGGGGATAAAGGCCTGGTGGCTTCCAAGTATCTTCTCAATTAGCAGTCACAAAGGGAAAGGTTGGCCATATCTGTCCATTTTGCTTCCTCCTATGTCCAGAACTTTAAAATCTCAAGTTCTTTCTGTCCTTTTAATGAACAAATTTGCAATTTTCTTTTAAAAAGATAAAATGAATGAAATTCTTTCCCATCTGCACTAGCCAAATTCAGCAGGTACATATGTTTCCAGAATGGACAGGATTTGCATGTCATTTAAATATAAATAAGGGGAAATGGCAACCTCTGTTTAGCAACACAAGCATAATGGAGCAGATAAGAGATGCAAACCCAGCCTGTAAGAGCTAAGTGCTCAAAGCCCTCTGTCCTGTTGGTCAAATCTGTCAATCAATCATTCAATCAATCAAGCTGTCTATACCCATCTGTTTCTCAAGAATTGGAATCAAGGCTATTTTTAGGATAACTATCTGTCAGTTTTCTCTAACATTTTTAAAAAATATATTTTCAACCTGTTTATGCAAAATAATTACCATTTTTATATGTTCATGTCAAAAATAAATTAAATGAGATCCTTAATTGTAGTTAAATTAAGACTAAGTATAAATGTATCTTGAGCATGCAATATGCTGTAAATTTACTCAAGCTGTTACTCCCATGTAACAATTACTCATAAGTAGTTTATATGAACCAGAAAGCCTCTCCTCACCTATCTTATGCCACAAAATTTGGGTTTGCAAAGGCTTGCATAAGAATCTATTTTGACCTGTACATACATACATAATTTAAAACCAAAGTTGGAATCATCAATGCCATATTATTTCCAGTTTCTATGTATAATCATGACAACTGGAGAGTGAATAAAGCTGGCAAGAAGAAAATCAACTCATCTGAAATGGGATGCTGGAGGAAAGTTGGTCCATGATGCACAAATGTGATGTGCAACCACAATGCACAATATATGACACATGACTGCGATGCACAATATATGATATACAACAACAATGCAGAATGTATGATATGCAACTGCAAACATGTAATGCACGGAGCCCAAAAATAATGCACAGTCACAATGTATAAAAACAAGGCACAGAGGTACATACTGGCTGTGCAACTCTGCTTCTACCAGTATCAGAAGAATACATCTATTGCTCAATGATCACTTTTTGGACCTGTTTGCATAGCAGGACTCATGGGTGTATATTTTTTGGATTGTAAGCCTGAGGGCAGGGACCCATCTAATTAAAAATAATAATTATTATTATAAACCTCTCTGGGAGCCTTTAGGGCTGAAGGGCAGGGTATAAATACCATCAATAATAATAATAATAATATATGCCCCTAACTGGATACCACCCACCCTCTGTGTGTGTGTGTGTGTATGTGTGTGTGTCTGACTGGCTGGCTGTCCCCACACATGCACATAAACAAGCAAATGGAAGCACATACATCTGTCCCTGGGCTGCTTCTGCACCGCAAAAATAATCTGGTTTGACACCATTTTAACTGCCATGGCTCAAGGCTATGGAATTTTGGCAACTGTAGTTTGTTGTGGCACCAGATCAGAGCTCTACAATACCTAGAATTCCATAACATTGGCCCATGGCAACTAAAGTGATATCAAACTGGATTATTTCTGCTGTGTGGATGTAGCCTAGGTCTTTCAGCTGATTTTCAGTGTGTAGTCTCAGTCTGGAAATACCAGCCCAAAGGTGTCCCCCCTTCTCCTTCAAAAGTCTGCAATAACTGACAAGCATCAACTAGCTGCTCAGAAGCAGCAACACCCAGTGATTATGTTTCACACTGTACATGATTGACAGTATTCCCTTTTCCGTTCAGCTGGACTCCAAAGGCAGCAGCCAGGCAGGTTGTTTTGTCAGCTGCTGCTTTTGCGACAGCCAGTCCGTCAGGCTGCTGCTTGACAGTCTGAGCAGGACACTGCAGGGATCCCCACACTGGCCTTTTGCCTCACAGGCTGTTTGAGCTCCACGTCTGCTACTCAGTAGAGCAACAAGCATTCAATGCCCCTGAGATCTGCTCTCCTTTTATTCCCCTCCTCCCCATCTTCTGCAAATAACATCTGAGAATTCAATGTGATCATTTTAGCTTCCCTTAGGAGCAGGCAGGGAAGGGGGAGCATAGAGGGAAGAGAAGAAAACACACTTTTCTTCACAGATATTCAGAACATACTCCTATTGCATTTTTCCTCTCTACCCAGAGAAAGTGCTTTGTTGAAACTGGTTGTTTAAATTTAGCACAGCTGTTAAAATGGAAGTGAAACTCTTACTTAGAAACTGGGGGTGAGGGAGGTTAGCATTTTCCCTTTCCTGAAAGAGCAAACAAAAAGATGCCAAGAAGGGCTTACCTCCCAAAGCATTCTGTGCCTAAGGCAAAGCATAGAAGCATGTCTTTCTCTGCCCATGTCAAGCTGCAAAGTTTACTAGACCAGTCAAGTTATTTGGGCAGTTGGGGCAGAAAGTCTCACACATGCTTCTCCCCTAATTGTTGAAAACAGAATCATAATAAATTAAGGCTGAAAATGGCAAGTGTAAACTAAAATAGATTCCAATGGAAGCTACTGGCTTCCATGTAGAGGCTGCATCGACACTGCAGAAATTATCCAGTTTGACACCACTTTAACTGCCATGACTCCATCCTGTGGAATCCTGAGATTTGTGTTTGTTGTGGCACCAGAGCTGTATGACAGAGAAGGCTAAATATCTTACGAAACTAAAAATCCCAGGACTCCATAGCACATAGCTGTGACAGTTAAAGCGGTATCAAACTGCATTATTTCTACAGTGTGGATAGGCTGAGTGAGCTCTTGAATCTGGGCTGGGTTTTACTCTGAACTTTAAAGGAGCTTTCCAAGAAGCTGAGCCCTATCCCTAAAATTGGCTCCACACCACTGTATGTTCCTTAAAGTCCCCAACCTAGAGCAGATTCAACATCCCATTGGCAAAAGCACCCTCAACTATCACTAGTAGAATCACTGAATCCCATGCTGAATGGTTAAGCCCGTATCTATATAAATCCCATTGATTCAGTAGACCTATTCTAGTTGTGACTAACCTTAGTTTTAGGCCTAAATACAATTTTTGGCCTTTTCATGACATCCCAAATCTCCTACCTGCAGCCTAAAGCAGCTTCCTCCCACTCATCAGTACAGGGGCCAGTCTTGTTCTGAAGACAGGGAACCAATGATGCAGGAAGCTACTTTAGAGCAACTCAGATAATTGGTCCATGTGTTTTTGCTTCCCAGTATTTTACATAGGGGGCCATTCCCAGCTCCATTTGGTGATGTCAGGGATGGAACTTTGCAAAATGCTGCCCTGGGTGTACTTAAAAAAACAAACCTGGCATGATTATATATGCAAAGTTCAATAAAAGATTTTTTTCATTGCCTACATTCCTTTTCTGGCCGTTATAATTATTCATTTCAATTATTAATTACTGAAAATAATTTTCTTGTATAGAGAAGGGAGTGTTCAAAATTCATCTGCTCTGCTCTGAGTGTCAAATACAGTAGGTGTACCACTGTCACTTAGAAGTTAAATAATAATAATAATAATAATAATAATAATAATAATAATAAGTATTCTGCTTATTTGCAATGGAATCAAAGTGGATTCCAACAATATAAATAAAACATCAAACAATTAAAAATTACAATTTAAACACCCCAAAACCCCAACCCTCCCTCCAGCATAAAAACAGTGATCAACCCATAAAAAGAGATTAAACATCAAACAATTTAAAACTATCCAACAGGAATACATTAAAATCTCAGGCAGATTAGTGCAAGAAATGAATCTTCCTCTAGAAGAGGGGGGACAGGAGTGATGATATCAATCAATTTTGGTATTGGTATCAATAGAGGTGTTAATAGAGGGGGGAGGCAAGTCTAATTGATCTAACCCAGTCTGGGAAGGCCTGCCAGAAGAGATCCATCTTAATAGCCTTTTAAAAGGCTTCTAAGGTGATAATATGGCGGATCTCATCCGGCAGGTTGTTCCAGAGCCTGGGAGCAGCTGATGAGAAGGTTCTCTGGGTCACTGCTGAAAGTCTGGTCTTTTTAGGTTGTAGCAGATTCTTCCCAGAGGACCGAAGTGTGTGGGATGGATTGTATGGAAGGAGGTGCTCCTGCAAGTAGTCAGGACTCAAGCCATGTAGGGCTTTAAAGGTTGAATTTCTTCCCCTGAGAAAAACAAGTACAGGATTACAACCCAAATGAACCATCCTGTTGAGGGCAGGGTAGGGAGATTCTTGGTGGAGGAAGCAGCACTCTTTAAACTCCACCATGCTCTCAGTGGCCAGGGCTGAGAGAATGGTATTTTATATGCCTTTGGCCTTTTTTATTCACCAGTTTTTCTTTTCTATTCTTCTCCCTCCATTGATTCCTGTGTCCACTTACAAGAAGGCTTTGATTCCAACCCAATCTACCCAATCTATCCCTCACTTTCTCCTTACTGCCCACTAAGCACCACCAAATGTAAAACCATGACATGAGAATTTCCTAGCACTAGTCAAGGAAGGATCTCCAAAATAGACCTTCCTCTTCACACAGTGAGGGGTATTTGTATGACCTGTAGACATAGGATTGTACACTCAGAGGCTAAGATCCTACATTGCTCAGTGAAGTGTAAGAATTCCACAAGTGCAACTTCTCTATGGCTCCATGATCGCTACCCCAAGGATATCTTCCATTGAGATCTACTGAGATCTCAGAAGTCCATGTCATTAATCTGTGCATAGCTAGACATAGGCTGGTGGAGAGCACGGACACCCCATGCTCTCCACCAGCCATAGAATGGCCATTCAGAAGTGAGATCACAACAAAATTGTGAGTCACAGAGGACTTTGGTCGTTGCAGAGAGTGGAAGAGAATGCCACCCTCCACAGCACCCGAGAGAGAGAGAGAGAGAGGTGTAAGGTGGACCTATGTTTGCCTATGTCACTAACAGGTTGCTGGCCAGGTTGCTGTTGTTGTTGTTTGTCCTGTACAAAGTTCTCTGCTTTTAGGAATAGTATCTAGGATAATTGCAAAGGCAATATTTTATTTGGAAAGTTTCCCATTATTATTGTTTCCTTCTGAGCATGCTTGCTTTACAAAACAAGAAACCAAATTATTTTAGTAATGGTTTGACCTCACCATTACTAAAATGCATACATTGATTTGAAACAGTACGTGTTTTTTATTTGATTTGATGTTTAAGTAATTTTAAAGCTGGGGAGATAACAAGGGAAATGGTAATCTTAATCATTGAAACAGACTCATGGACTAAAATTGATTCAGGGGGAGGGGAATGTCATTTAACAGCGTACAATGATTCTGACAGGAATAAACTGAAGCAAGAAAATCAAATATCTTTTTTTATTCCTATTATCAACTAATCTCAGCTACCATTACTGTGCTATTGTTCTGTTCCTAGTAGACCCCTCACTAAATGGAAAAATATCCATTCAAAACATGAATACACACACAGGAGGAAAAACCAGTCCTGAAAGATGGACAGCTGGATCCACAGTTCAGAGCTATACCAGCACAACAGGGGGTTATTTGTGCCCGACATGAGTAACAGTGCAGTGGAGGCATTCATTAATCTGCATGGGGATTGCACATGCAAATTTGGTCGTGGTCTTCCTGTCATTCCCAAACTACAGCTCTGTGCTATTATTCCCTTCTGTCTCTCTTTCTTTCTGATGCACACACACATGCTTGCTGCTGACTGGACCATTGTCAGCCATGTTAACTCTCTTACTATGTGTAAGAAGAGACTCTGTCAACTCTTATCATCACTTTGTACTGCATTCAAAGAAGTGGGTTTATACCCACAAAAGCTCATGTGAAAATAAAAAAACAGTCTTAAAGGTGATACCACACTTTTTTTATGCTCCCCCTTTCTTCCTCCTTTTTATTCTGTCCTCTATGTTTAAGAAGTGACTCTGGTGACAATTAAAGGCCTGCTATATTAAATCGGTGAGAATTTCTGTGATGGACAGAATTTTCTTGCTTCCAGAGAAATTAAGTTTAACAATGGAGGCAAACATCTTTTTTCTTTCCCTTTTTCAAAATAATGCTTCCTCTTAAGGATTTTTTTTTTGGGGGGGGGCAGGTGTGGCAATCATACATCAAGGTGGGGAAAGTCAGGTCACATTTTGTCCCAGTTCCTAAGCCCTCCAGGATACCCTCAAAGTCCTCCAGGATCTCTCTAAAATGTTTATTTTGTGAATAGGTTTTCATCTAGAAATCACCCAAAATACATCTAAACAGTTCCCAAATTCTGCATTTTTGTTCCCCATCATGACCTCTAAAACCCACAGAAAGTGGCTGCAATTCAACTGACAGAGAAACACGAAATTATGTGACATAATTTCCAGGTTGCCAGAGGCATGTTTGTGTAGCCCTGGGGACAAAATTTGAACCATGCTCCTCTGTGCACACGCAGTTGCCAACCACTGTCTTCTGAGCTCAGAATCTATGCTGAATAGTCTCCCATTTTGATACATAGTCCAAAGTTATAATATTGATATTTGGTTCACTTGCAGGTAAACTTCTAGACTGGTCACTTCTAAGTCAGAAGGACTTGAACTTTAATGATGCTGCCCAAAATGCCAAACCTTATCCCGAAATAGGTTCAGCACCTTTAAAATGTGGACTAACACCTAGAGTGATTCAGTGCATCACTGACATGACAACCAAGAGTCTGCTCTGCACTTCCTAACCTACTGTCCTGATGCTATTCCTCTCTCAACACTCTGTTTCCACCCAAATATTGTGACATTATTTTCCAGTGTAACTAAGTCCAATACGATGATATTATAATTGTTGTTGGTGGGATGGGACTAGAGAGAAGGAGAATAGAGAGGAAAGGTGGAAAAATGGATGAAAGTGGATCACACAGTCAAAGGTGTCATTCTGCTGAACACACCTCATGTTCCACAATTATTTTTGCTGAGCTTGCAACTTATGAGACAGAAAATAGTCAGACTCCACACTTGTTTATGACCTCACTGTTGTTTATTCATTGATCTCTGAAACCATTTATAACTACATAATTTGTTGATGTTGTGTGCCTTCAAATCCTTTCTGATGCATGACAACCCTAAAGTGAATCTATCATGAGATTTTTGGAGGCTGAGAGTGTGTGACTTGCCCAAAGTCATCCAGTGGGTTTCTATGACTGATCAGGGATTCAAACCTTGGATACCAGAGACATACTTCAATGCTCAAATCCCTACACCATGCTGGCTCCTGCCCACCAAAAATGTGCTTATATTTGGATAGAAGGACTTCCATATCTGTCCCATATAGTGCCAGTTAAAATACTGGTTGTGCTGGCTGTGTGCTGTAATAAATGTTGTTGTTGAAATAACTGGGACAGCAACGTTAGGAGAATCGTATAGCTCTATGATTCCTATTCTTAGCTGGAATTAGAAATATAAGACTGAAGGGATAATCTTACCTATTTACAGACTACTTTGGAAGATAAAGGTCTGCATCAGCCTTCTCCAAACTGGTGTCCTCCACATGTGTTGTACTATAACCTC
Organism: Sceloporus undulatus; assembly: GCF_019175285.1. Taxonomy (NCBI): domain Eukaryota; kingdom Metazoa; phylum Chordata; class Lepidosauria; order Squamata; family Phrynosomatidae; genus Sceloporus; species Sceloporus undulatus. The sequence goes on along the minus strand of NC_056522.1, from coordinate 116,582,121 downwards.
CAATGTCCGCAGACAACATGGCCTTTTGGGTTAGCCTAGGTAGCTAATGAATTGATCCAATCATTTTCAATTGGGCCTATTGCCTGGGGATGATGGGAGTTGAAGTCCAGCACAGCTGGAGGGCACCCTTGGAGGAAGCCTGCTCTGCATCATTAGGTCCTTTCTGATGAAATACAGCGTATGTTCCATTTCACAGACTTTAGGTACCTCTGACCTCTTGATCTTTTATGTCTCTATTTTTTTTGGTCTGACAGACCACATGCCAATGTACAGAGCGGAATTCTTCACCATTGTGATTGATTGTTTACAGCTGCTCTAGCGTTTCAGGACGTGACAGCTGCTTTTCAGATGTCTTCAAGTTAGAAAGTGTTCAAAATGTTCATTTTCTGTGTGAACCTGAATGCTTGCAGAAAGAAGGGGGGAGGGAGGAAGGAGGGAGGGAGGGAGTTGATGAAAAAATCATCTGAATTCAGGTCTAAAAGCGTTCCATTGATCCTAGCCTTCGGGGCAAAGGAAAATGTTTGGCTTCTTTCATAAGCTAATTAGCTGTGAGAGAACCTATTTGGCATTTGCTATTGACAGGGGGACTAAGCAAAAAAAGAAAAGTGATCATGGGCGGTGGGCTCGATATTGGATCAATAAGAAGCGTGTGATTGGATTAGTCACTTGATCAATATATTGTGCTAATATATTAACAAGCAAATTACCAAGCAGCCCAAAGACCAGTCTGCTGACTATAATTGTATTATAAACTGTCGTGATTTAATGACCCTTGAAGTGCAAAGGGTTATTTATACAGTCGAAAAGCTGGTGGTGCTGGAGTGGGGGATGTGGACAGTATGCTATGCACATTTTTATTATTTCAAAAAGCAACTCTTTCCCTACATTAGTGCTCTTACCCCAAGAAGTGAGGAGGTGTGTCCAACACTCTTTCAACAGCACTGGAAGAATGCCAGGAAAAGGCTCAGCTTGCTCTTTTCCATTCCCATGTCTACCTGGACTAGAAATAAAATGACAGGTAAAGAACACAAGTGCGGTGAGTGTGTGTGATATTGCATGGTAACTTGGTGCTGGTACACTGTTCCCCTGAAAGAGTATCTATTGTGGCTTTACTGCACCATTGAATATGTATGTATTTGTTTAAATGTTAATTAACATTTCTTTATTATGCATTTATTATACTATTTATTTTTCTTTAAATATTGAACATTTATCCATATATCTATAAATATATCATTACAATAAATATCATTTATCGGTCAGTACACAAATGGTAGAGGGCCAGCGTGGTGTAATGGTTTGGGCTCCTGGCTCAGCCCTGGAAACCCACAAGGTGACTTTGGACAAGTCACACTCTCTCAGTCTCAGAGGACGAAATGGCATACCCTCCTCTGTTGCTAAGAAAGCCCTATGATAGGTTTGCCTTATGGTTGCCATTAGTCGGAAATGACATGAAGGTATACAACAACAACAAACACAATTTGGTGAGTCCACGAGTGGAAAACAATTCCAACAGCATAATTGGGGCAAGGGGACCCCCATTTCTTCCTGCCCATGATGGACCATCCTCCATGTATCCTGTAAAGGACTGGAAAATCCTCTGGAGAATTGGAGAGCCACATTGTGGAAGGTTGAAAAGGGATTTAGCACAGTATATAGGCTCTTATTTATTATTTTGAGGGACTTATACCCCTCATTTCAGCCTTCCCCAAGACAGAATATAAATACACAGAAAAAATAATTAATATACTAATCTAAGGACCTTACCGCACAGGGGCTTCAGGCATGAGATGAGAACGGAACAGAAGGGGTCGGGAATGATTGAAGAACGAGTGGGGGACGCATTTTACTGCATACAGAAGTCCCCATTTCATTTCATTCCGTTCCCTTCCCTCCCATTCCCAATCCATCCCAGAGGATGTAATTTTTGAGAACTATTCAGAACAGTTCTCATAAATCGCCTCCTCTGGGACAGATTGGGAACAGAAGGGAAGGGAACAGAACGAGTGAGAGACTTCCTATGTGCATTAAATGTGTCCCCCACTAGTTTAATTCCCTTCCCAGCTCTTTTGGACCATTCTCGTCACGTGCCTGGAGCCTGTGCGATTTAGGAGCTTAGCACACAACAAAATAAAGCGACTTACCACTCCCGAATTCAAGCCAAATTTGGTCTGCCTCCTGGTGTTATCTCATGGCTTTTGCCCCCAAACCACCATCCGGGCCATTTTTCAACGTTGAGCAGCCTGAAGTCAGGCAGCCTGAATTTGTCTTGAATTTCAGAGTGGTAAGTCACTTTATTTTGCTGTGTACTAAGCTCCTAAACAAGCATTCAAGCTGGGGAGCTTCTTATTGGGAAGTTTTATTTCTCTTACTTATCTTTTATATGCTTTAAAATGATGTGGTGATTTTAATTGTTTTTAAATTTTACTGTGAAGGTTTTTTAATTGACTCTCTTGGGAGCTGCCTTGGGTCCCTCTTGGAGAAAGGCAGTATACATTAGTTATATAAATAAAAATAAATACCCCATCCATGATTTTACTGCTTTCCCCTATCCATCCCTGTTTAAATTTTGAAAGGAAGGAAATAACTGTTTTTAAACACCTCATTTCTCTTCCACCCCATCAAACCTCTTGTCTTACTTTCTTTTTCTCGTTCCTTGTAATCACATCTTTTATCCTCCACTTGTCTTTAGCTTGCTGATTACTTGAATTTTAGAACTCAAAATGTTTGTGAAGATGTATCTTTGATCTAATACAAGCTTAGTAAAGTTGCTGTTGTTGTTGTGTGGCTTCTAGTTGTTTCTGACTTATAGTGACCCTAAGTGTTTGGGAGTTTTTTGTTTGTTTGTTTTTTGCAAGATTTGCAAGACCGTCTTTTTGATGACTATGGAGAGGCGATAGATGCGGCAAAGGAGTCGTTCTTTGGCGCACGTATTGCGTCCGCGGAGTCGCGTCCAGCAGAGTTGTTCAGGGTGGTGAGGGAACTAACTCAGCTCCCTCCTGCCCCGAACCCGATCCTTGAACCAACTAAGGCCTCCTGTGATCAGTTTAACAACTTCTTCGCGGATGAAACCTCTCGGATAAGGGAAGGTCTCGATGCCAGCATTAGAGCAGAAACCAGAATAGAGGTGTCCAGAGCCTCCGTGGTCTCGGTTATACTGGATCATTTTGAGTCGGTGAGTACCGAGGATGTGGACAAGATCCTTAGAAGTGTTAGGAAGACAACCTGCTCCCTTGATCCCTGTCCCTCATGGCTAGCGGCTCAGGGGGGACCGGTAGTAACTCAAATGTTACACTGGATTATTAATACATCTCTGAGGGATGGGCAATTTCCATCGAGCTTAAAATTGGCCACAGTAAAACCTCTGCTCAAAAAGCCATCCCTTGACCCCCTGATGCATAACAATTATCGGCCAGTTTCGCTATTGCCATTTTTAGGGAAGGTGATCGAGAGGGCGGTTGCAATCCAGTTTCAATCGATCTTGGATGATACTGATTATCTGGACCCATTTCAAACCGGGTTTCGGGCGGGCTATGGAGTTGAGACTGCTATGGTCACCTTGGTCGATGATCTTCGTCTGGGCATCGACAGGGGTAGCGTGTCCCTGTTGGTGCTCTTGGACATCTCAGCGGCTTTCGATACCATTGATCATGGTATCCTTCTGGAACGCCTGAGGGAGTTAGGAATCAGGGGCACTGCACTCCAGTGGTTCCATTCCTACCTCTCGGGTAGATTCCAGATGGTGCAGCTGGGAGACGTGTGCTCCGATAAGAGGGCCCTTACATCGGGTGTCCCGCAAGGAGCCATTCTGTCTCCCATGCTATTCAACATACTGGGAGACACGGGGTGTGGTGTTATCAGTACGCTGATGACACTCAAATATGTTTCTCTGTGTCTCCGACTGATGCAGTGACCAGGAATGGCATCTCTCCTCTAGATGCCTGTCTGGAGTCGGTAATGGGCTGGATGAGGGAAAACAGACTCAGCTTGAATTCAGAGAAAACAGAAGTACTCGTGATAGGTTCCCCCGGTGTCATGGCCAGCCAAGATCAGCTCTCGGAGGATGAGGAGGAGGATGAGCCTCCTCCAGAGCAAGGGCTGATTGAGGCAACACCAGGTGCTGTTCCTGCCCTGCCAGGTCCCAGCTGTGATCCTCCAACCCCAGAGGAGGAGGTTCAACCAGGTCCTAGTGCCGAAGAGAGACCTTCTATGGTACCACTGCCTAGTGGGGACTCTGGGGACGAAGCTTGCATGCAGGTGCCTTCTTTCAAAGAGAGAAGAGCTGAGAGTACTTGCAGGCGCAGATCACAGAGAATTGCCGAGAGGCAATTAGCCAACCAGCCTCAGGTGGCACGAGGGAGAGTTTCCCTTACTTAAGTGGGAGAGAGACTAATGCTGGTTGCTAGAGTTTATTGCATGATCTCTCGGCGTGATTGCTGCTAGCACTAGCTCCTAGTATCTGGATTCCTTGTTACCTTGACCTTGGACTGGACTTTGTTATCTCTTGGCTGTTTTGACCTTGGACTGTTTGACCAACGTTGTTTCTCGGTATCCTGACTTCGGCTTGACTCTTGGAACGTTTGGACTTCTGGAATTCTGAACTCGGCTTGTTTTCTCGGACTGCTCTCAGACTGGTTCCTTGCAAGGTCTGCTTTACTTTCACTTCCACTGTGCTAAGGCTCTGTTATCAGCTACTGTCAAGTGTCTGCTGGCAGCATTCCCGGACACCCGGTCCGGGAATGGCGGTGGTTCCACCTGTCCTAAACGGGATCACGCTTCCTGTGAAGGACTCGATACGCAGTTTGGGGGTGCTCCTTGACTCGTCGCTTCACCTTACATCTCAGGTGAGTGCGACGGTGAGGAGCACCTGTTATCAGCTTTGGCTGATACGCCAACTGCGTCCCTACCTGGGCCGGGCTGACCTAGAAACAGTGGTACATGCTCTGGTAACCTCTCGCTTGGACTTCTGCAATGCGCTCTACATGGGGCAACCCTTGTACCATACCTGGAAGCTACAATTAGTACAGAACATGGCAGCAAGGCTGGTTACTAATACACCTAGAACCAGCCATATAACACCAGTCTTAAAAGACCTCCATTGGCTGCCTATTCGCTTCCGGGCGCAATACAAGGTGTTGGTTGTTACCTATAAAGCCCTAAATGGCTTGGGCCCAGGGTACTTAGAGGACCGCCTCTCCCCGTACAATCCGCCCCGCACACTCAGATCAACTGGGCAGCAATTGTTAAGGGTTCCAGAGGCCAGATTAGTTGCCACCACTAAGAGGGCCTTCTTCATCTCGGCCCCCAGCCTCTGGAACGCGCTGCCCTTTGAGCTCCGCTCAGCCGCCTCCCTTACCCAGTTCAGGAAGGGGTTAAAAACATTCTTGTTCGAGCAAGCTTACCCCTGACTCCCTGACCCCTAAAATATTCTCTCCTCGCCCCCTTCGTCAGCATGTCAAGCTGGCATGAATTGTGGTGCTTATTGTTTTTATTGTAAAAGGTTTTTAATGCTATGTTTTGATGTTTTTATATTGCTGTATTGTTGTATGTATGTTGGAAACCGCCTTGGTCTTATAAAGGCGGTATATAAATAAACTTTTACTTACTTACTTACTTACTTTACTATTTGTTTACTAGAAGTTTGCCTTTGCCTTTCTATGAGTCTGAGAGAGTGCGACTTGCCCAAGGGCACCCAGTGTGTTTCCATGACTAAGTGGAAATTCAAACCTGAGTCTCCAGAGTCATAGTTCAACACTTGAACCACTACACCACACTGACTCTCCAAAGTTTTTGTGTATGTGTGTGTGCGTGCCTTCAAGTCACCTGTTGTTTTATGGTGACCCCATGAATTTCATAGAGTTTTCTTAGGCAAGGAAAACTCATGGGTGGCTTTGTCAGTTCCGTCGGCTTCATTATGAAGTCAGATTATTCACAAAGGATCTAGATTGTGTGACAAGATTATTGGCCTTGATCCCTGAAAAGCTCACCAACAAAAAAATCTGAAGGAACAAAGAATGATAAGTTAAGTGATTGAAAGTCATGTGAATATTCTAATCCCCTTCCCCCAGAAGTTTACAAGAGGGGGGTAGATCAAATATTTACAAATGAGCACAGCATATGTGATCCCCAAGCCAATTCAGCAGCTGGGGCTGCACTCATACAGCCCTTTGAAAACAAACTTGGCATCCTACTGAAAAGCCTAGGGGCATGAAAAATAGAGGCTGAAATTTCTTGCCCCTCCCCATTCACCTTTCTCTGCTCATAAGGTAATCAATCCTATCCCAACACTTAAAGGGGAGCTATTGATTTTCAGTCCTGCTTCTGGGCTGTGGGCCTGCACATCATTGGATCAGGACCAAACTCCTTTAAGAAACTTCCGTTCAGAAATGACAGGTAAGAAAGAAAAGGAAGGATCACACTTCTTCTTTGATCTGATGAATAATGGTGGCTGTTTAATGTAGAATTCTGCAGGGGGTCACTATTTCTCTATACTGTTTCTAGAACTAAAATTACAAATCCTTCTCTTCCTGGTGAGAACAGGGGAGGCATTAGACAGGCTATCATAGGTGTATTCCTTGGGAAGCTAACATCCCTGGAATGTCAAGGAGATTTGAGAAAAATGATAATTCCAAATGCAGACTCCTTCTTTCATATGTACTGCTTTGCAAAACAGACAGGGAGGGGGACTTAAAAGTAAAGGACAACCAATTGCCTTTCTCTTTTGAATATAATTTTCTTTAATATTGGAAATTTTTTGAAATGACATGCCCTACTATGAAGAAAAGTTCTACAAATAAATCAGGATTTGAAGAGAGTGACCAAATGGGCAATTTGCATTTTAACAGGTGTTTTGTGGCTGTAGATGAATGAACTGACTTGTGTTAAAATGGCACAAGCCCTGCAAAAGATGCATAATAATATAATGAACTGACTGGTGCACAAACATTTTGAAGCAACTCTAGAATTAAACATGGAGAGTAAGCACTGGTAACCTGCATTGTTCTGGCATAATGAAAATAGCCAACATAAGACAGGCCTTGTCATTAGACTGACACAGCTACCTCAGGAGGTAAATGCTGAGGGACACAAAATAATTAAAGCCACATATGTATCCCTAACATATCCTATTACCAGCAGATGTAGTCATGGATGGCATTGTGTCTCCTGTGTGAGTTGAAATAAGATTCAACTGCCAGTCTGGTCAAGTTTTGAAGATGGAATTGTGGGGGATCCCCATTTTATGCTTTGCATTATGTAGGAAAATATTTCAAGCAACTGCTAAGCCAGCAATTGTCATTCAGTCACTGAAAAAAGGGGGGAAAACAAAATAGAATTATGTTGAAGGAAACCTAAGAAGGCCACTATCTCAGCATAAGAACATTAAAAAAAAAAAAAAAAGAGCCATGCTGGATTAGGCCAGACTCAGGGTGTGTCTGCACGGCAGAAATAAAGCAGTATGACACAACTTTAACTATCATAATTCTTTCCTACAGAATCCTGGGATTTGTAGCTATCATCCTCATTCTCATCCTCTTTTTATTTTATTTATATCCCGCCTTCCTCACAGGACAGGCTCAAGTTTGGTGCTTTCTAACAGACCAGGCTGAATACTTCACCTGACTACACCCAAATCCACCCAAAACTCGTAATAAATGTAGTGGTTTACTTTTTCCCATTCCCACAGTACCCCCCCCCCCGCCTCCAATCTAAAAAAAAAAAAACTGTAAAAAAATACCAGTCAACAAAGCATCTGGAAGTGAAATAAATTTATATTGAGCATACTGAAATGTGATAGTGTAGCCCACCAGAAGGGCATGGGGAATGCCTCTCACCAGATCTGCAATTGACCACTCCTGCAGCTATACAATCTACCCTGCATCCAGGAATGGCTGATAATGTTCTGGTGTCTGCACTATTTTAGAATGTATGAGGGAGGTGAATTGTTCTGCACCAAACTACTCTTCCACATTCTAGAAAAGAAAAGTATGTCTTTCAGAAGCTCAGCTGAAAAATAAACCAAGAAACAACCAATTCTTATCTAAAGATGAAGAATAGCTGAAGCACATCCAATTTTATTTGTTCCAGATATTTCGCAAAAAGCAAACCTTCTATGGAATGGTGTGCCAACTAACAATTTTGTTTCCACCTTCCAAATTAGCTGACACTGGTGATATTGCTGTTTTTACACATTGATACAGAGTCTTCTACTGAGCTGTTTCTGGCAATATTTTTGACTGTCCTTCAAAATGCAATCCCAAGATGACAAAGGTGAAGATCCATGAATCAAAATCCATTTTCACAAAATGAAAAAAGTAAAACATCCTTCCAAATAATTTTCCTTTGCTGTTATGAACTTTAAAAAAAAAGTAAAAGGAAACAATAAAAAGGTTTACAAGAAGATAAACTGTATTCCTCATTACCATGTATGGATGCAAGAGCTGGATGGTGAAGAAAGCCAACAGAAAGAAAATAAATTCATTTGAGATGTGTAAAACAAGTGAAAAAGTCTGCAGTGCCTATAACAAAACCTCATAATTATTTTTCAACAGGAGAACCTATGTTACAGCCCAAAGGAATCTTTTATCTAGGAAACAAGGAGATTGTGAACAGAGCCAAGTTTTCACATAAACTATATGAAGCAGAAGACCAAGATGTGCTTTGTGTTGTACAGTGCGCCATTGCCTTACGTGGGGGGATCTGTTCCGGACCCCTCCATGTAAGGCAAATAGCGCATATGCTCGAGCCCTATTGAAAACAATGGGGCTCATGTATGATGTGCAGCCCAGCATGCATGCCATTTAACTTCCGTTTAAGCTGAAAGCTGTGTAAAAGGCACCCATGTATGATGCGGGTGCACTGTACTGATGTTTCTGACTCATGCTCCACTGGAGGATCTAGAGATTTCTAGAGAGGTGTTCTCTCAGATTAAAAAAAAAAAGTGTTTTTTTATTTGCAATTTTTCCACTTTCACATGGGCCATTAACTTTGAAGAAATATAACAGCAATGCTGATTTTAATGCACTGAATGAGCTGTGCATCAGATGTGTATTCATTTATTACATATTGACAGATGAAAATAGTTGAATATGACTAAGAAGTTGCCTAGTTTAACTGGTATTGCATCATTAATTTGTGTTACTAATTAATTTTAAATAATAATTAATTAATACAGTACTGTCTGAAAACTAGCAGTGTAGGAAGAAGCCTTATATTTTTGATGGTCTGCTGCACATGTGGAATGGCAACTGCAAGACTTAAAACCTCTCATCCAAACAGTGGTCCAGAGGAGTCACTAATGGCTTTCATGAAAATTAAAGCCATTAGTCTTCATTAAATATATTTCATATACATAATTTTGCAGAAGATTAGCCACCTCCCCCTTTTTATAAAATAAAAAATAGCCATCCCAAAAGCAGAGCATACACGAACACATGTGAACCATTTATCAATTTATATCTGTAAACTTTGAACTTGTTCTCTCAATTGCATCTCGAATTATGCTCAAAACCACATATTTTAGGGTGCATTGCTTTCCAAAACTTCCAATATAGACACTGGATTAGGGTTTGGGGGATCTTCATTCTAGTTTGCACAGAATGATTTAACTCACTGGATGACCTTGGGTCAGCCACTCACTTTTGACCTGCCTCACATGGTTATTGTAAGGGAGGAGGACAGCCGTGTACAGTGCCCTGAGCTTAGAGGAATGATAGGATATAAGTTTAAGCAAGAAAGTTGCTCATCCTCAAAAAGCCTTGTTGAAAAGCTGTCAGAGTAAATGTCAAAGACTCTGGTCTTTTTTTGAAAGCAGTTATTGCAGCCATCCCTTGTATGACATTTCCAAGAGATCACCACACAGCTCTTGCTACTATGTTGAGTGTAGCTACAATAGTAAATTTTCTGTTTCCAGTTACTCATTTTGTAGACTTTTCTACTTCTACAGCATGAAATTAACTAATTAACAATATGACTGCAGAAGAGAAAGCAAAGACTGGTTGAAAAAAACAAGCTATTATCAGGTTATTTCAGAGAGAAGCCAGAACAGTGGTTTTTTTTAAAAAAAAACAACAACTGAAGAACAGCTTTATTTGTGTTGCAATCGAACAACATCTGGAGGGAAGCATGCTTCCCAACCCTGATTAAAGCTGTCTCACATAATAAAATCAAACTTTTCCTTCTTCAGCATCTCTCACCATGAAATTTGTCTCCCCACTGAAAACCTGGTAAAACCTCATACGTAATTCCTTGATTTTTCAGCCAATCCCCTGAGAATTGGCAATCCCAAAGACCAAGAGAAGGGTGTCTGCTCAAGATCTCAAAGCCTGAGCAGGGTTGTATAGGAGAACACTTCCCTCACTTGAGGATGTCTATTTCTACCTGCCCACTGGATCCCAGAACTATTACATATCTGGCTGCAGGAAGGGAAGAGATGGCTAAAATGGACCACGTGGGGAGAAAATGAAAAGCCTTCTTTCCTAGTTCAATGAATTTACAGACACAGGTTGCAGCAACCAGTCACCCTTCATTTTCTCTATTGCCTCTATCTTGAATTCACAGAGTTTGGTTCAAACACACAGCAGAAATAATTCAGTCTGAGACCACCTTAACTGCCCTGGCTCAATGCTAGGGAATTCTGGGAACTGTAGTTTTGTTAGACATTTAGCATTCCTGTCAGAGAGCTCTGGTGCTAGAATAAACTATCATTCCCAGGATTCCCTAGCACTGAGCCAGGACAACTAAAGCGGTCTCAAATGGGATTATTTCTGCAGTGTGTTTTGAACGATAGGCTCCAGTCTATTACTCTCCATTATCTCTATCCTGTCATCCATAGATCATTTTAATCCCATGAACCTTAGGACCAGGATGGACTGGTGAATTCACTGCTGTAGGACTGCAAATCCAGTCCAAATTTTATCACTGTTTCTCCAACTGCTGCTCTTAGTTGAACTACTAGAACTTAGTTTGGTACCAGAAGAGTTCCTTTTCAACTTGGTGTAGCTATAGGAAGAGCATTAGTAAAATCCAGATAGATTTTTTTACCCCTGTTGTGATACATCCCTTGGAAGTTTCAACTTAAGAAGTAGACCAGTTAGAGGAACCTTGGCTTCCCCATGGTATCTCCATGACTTTTATGGCCAAGTTAGATTTCACACCCAGGTGTACTAATGCAAAATCTACAATGTTGTAATCTACTACAGCTCACTGGTTTTCACAGGTTTTTCCCAGACATTAAGATCAGTGCTTAAGACAAAGCTTTTAAAATCAATATACATCTTATTGGTTTACATGGAGAAAAATGTTTAAAAGAGGACTTAAATTTAAAAGATGAAAGAAAAATGACAGTGACCAAACAGCTGAAGTGACACCACCAGAATAAAATGTATAACTTCAGCAGAGTCCTAAATTCATTGAGAAGTTCACCAAATGCTATTGAACAAGCCGTACTGCCAAAGCATAGACTATATTTTACTTGGCAGCAAGAAAAAAACATACACAGAGAGATTCATATGGATAATATATAAAGGTTCCTGCTAGCACCCATAAATTTTACAGTAAAATATAAAAATTGGGAAACTTCCCAGAAAAAGGATAAAACAAAATTCTAGACTTTTCTAAACTAAGAAATCATTCATCAATTAAAAAATATGAAAAATGCATAAATTGTATGAAGAAAAAAAGAGAAAGGTTTTTAAGGAATAGCACAATACAAAGAATCATTCAGATCTTTGCTTGAAAATAATTCTGTGCATGGTATAGTAGTTTGAGTATTGGACTAGGATTGGAGACCAGGGTTCGAATCCCTACTCAGCCATGGAAACCGACCTTGGTCAGGTCACAGCCTTTCATCCTCTGGGGAAGGCAAAGGCAGACCCCGTTTGAACAAATTTTGCCAAGAAAACCCCATGATAGGTTCACATAGGATTGGCATAAGTTGGAAACAACTTGAAGGCACTTGAAGGCAAACAACAACAGCAACAACAACAACATCCACTATTGTGGGACACACACAACCAATTTAAAATTTAAGAAGTCAATGTAAGAAGTATAAACAAACACTTTTCTAAAAAGAAAATTTCATAATGCTAAGTGGGACTGGAACAATCTCAGCTGTCAGTAGTAATAGCTAAAGAGGTGTACTTATTTTACCTTTAACCTCCAATGGAATTACCAGTATTACCACAGGTAATTCTTTAACATTAATGTAAAATTTCAAAAATTGTTGTCCAGATTAAAAACAGAGGAAGGCAGTAACAATACATGTTCTTCTTGATGTGTGCGGCTGCTGCCATAAGTACCCCATTGGCGCACTGTGGTGCATCGATGATGCAAGTGTGATGCATGCAAATGCTGCACTGCGTTTGCTTCATCATGCTGGGGGAGGCCACCATGATGGCACTGCTGCCGTGCACTAGGGCTCAGGAGCATGCAGATACTCCACACTCCCAAGCCCTAATTTTGGTCCCAGGCTGCTGCAAGCCAGCAGTCTGTACTGGGCCTATAAATGAGATTTTCCTGGGCCTCAGTTTGTAGTGTATAATATGTTAAATGTCAAAGAAAAGAGGGAAGGAAAAGGAAAGGAAGGAAGGAAGGAAGGAAGGAAGGAAGGATCTTTATTTAACATTCTCAGTTACTTAAATCACATTTACTGGCACTTGCAAACAAAAATAAAAAAATAAAAAAGAGTCAACATATTAGCCTGCTATGCTTTACATTCCTTAGATTCTTTTGAAACAAATCCAGATTCATCCCAAAGAAAAGCATTACTGGTTTGGAATAGGAACAAACAGCATGCCTGAGGGAGCTTTCTGTCCTTTGCAAAAACGCTGTTTCTGTTCTATAAAATGTACAGCAAAGAGGAAGAATGTGTGGTTTGGGAGCAAAGCCTTAACCTCCTCAGAAGATCAAAGCAGAAGCCATGGCTCATGACAGAGAGTCTCCTTTCCATCTGTAGATACAAGGTTTAATCCTTGGCATGTCCAGATATAAAAAAATATGCTAAGCTAGAATACCCTCTCCTTGGGACCTTGAAAAACTCTTGGTTATCTGGACAGAATGGGATTAGATATTCTAACTCAGAGAAAATAAGACCCTCATAGCACTCTCTTAAACATCTAGCATTATTGTCCATGTTAGGTCCACCCTTTTACACACAAGTACCCTGACTCCAACCCCATTGATCAGTAGAGTGAGCCACTGTTAAGAGACAAGGGACTACATCAACGGGGTACCTAGAGTTTTCCATATGAGTGTTAATGGCAGTGGGAAAATACATGAGAATAATTTAGGGGCTGTACAAACTGGTGTCAAAGGACAGCATGGAAATGAAGTGGGGGCATGATATCCAAACAATGCATGCCCTGACTGTGCCCCATACCAGTGTGATGCCGCGCTCCCCACCACATGGTAGATAGCCTCACAGTGCTCCTCTGGCACTGTGTCCGGATGACACAGTGCCAAAGGAGTATCGAAAAGCCACGGCACCAGCAGCTATTGTGCCCTTCCTGCGGTGCAAAAAGAAGCCACTTTGGGGTCCTTTTTGCACCACAGAAAGGACAGATTTGGACCATGGTATGCAGTTGCCACAACCCCGATCTAGTGAAGGAAGAGGTGGCTGCAGGCCACCCCTTAGAGGCAGTCTGTTCAGCCCCTTAGTTTCCCAGAATGAGTTTGCAACCACCACCTTAAAATTACTGGAGCACTGATATATGAATACCTGGCCACTACTGATATTTAACTCAGGCCAGAGATGAAATAATTAGAGGCTCTAGAAGCTGATGGTAGCAGTGGGACATGACTTGGTCGAGAGATTGATGTTGCAGGGAATAAGGGGATCCAGAGAACTAAGCTCAAGGACATATCAGATTTCTATTCTAGAGTTCTCTAGAGGAATAGGTAGATGTTTCAGGGTGAATGCAATGTCCTATCCTGCTTGCTAACTGTTCATGTAATTAGAAAGATAATTTTCTACATTGTCCTGCCAATTTCTTGAGGCTCATTTTACTATGCTGCTTTCCATCAAGAATTTTGAGCTGAGGGGGTCTAAATATTCCAGTACTGGCAACAAGCTTATGATCACAATGCATTTGCTTACCACTTGTCAAATGGCTGTCTGTATTTTACTCAGATAACTAGAGTTTTTGACTGAGGAGGTCTGACTAATGGTTCTCATGATTTAGCTTCCCATGCTAAAGTTAAGAAGATTGGTTCGTGTGTTTTAAAGCCAATATACACCATGCAGAGGTTTTGCTTTTAGGGCTAAGAAGAAGCCAGTGGTCTTGTTTCCATTAGTCTATTTGTTTCAGAAGTAATTAGTTGATAGCTTGTATACCCTGATAAATGGGTCATTCTGGTAGGTAATGAAAAACACTGGACAAAGATAATAGAAGCTGGGTTTGTCAGCATGAAGGATTTCACTGCAGGAGAGCTTGCTGTGGCTTTCATTATTTCGACAGCCAATAGTTGTTGCTATAGAAACTATATTGTTAGAGAATGAGAGATGCTAAATAAAGATAAACCTAGAAGAGGGAAAGGGAGAGCAGACGTGTATGGCTGCTGTAACATTTAATTGCTGATCAATGACTGATTGTCATTCCATGCTTTTTCTTGTAACTTTGCATGGATAATGGATCAGTGATGCTAAAAAGAAAGCTGTTTCAAATCCATATAATGTTATTTAAAGAAATAAGGTCTTTATGCCACTGATATAGTTAAAATCAGGACTTTTGAGAATTTGTCTGTTCCAGTTTGAAGGCTTTGGCATGGACCATTCCTCAGTGATGCCACATGGGGTACTCCTGAAACCATACTTGGCGTGGCTGTTGCTCCATGTGATCTTTTTCCATGTTTAACAGCTCATAACATGGATTAACTTCATTGTGCAATTTGCATCCAAACCTAAGGATGGTTGGGCTGAAGTATTGATGAATGACTCAGTGGGATTGTCACGAGTGAGGGGGAACTTGTACCAACCAAGTGGAAACTATGTTGAGGACCTGTTTGCAAAATGGCCCAGCCTGGTATTTTTCAAACTTTTTTTAAGCTGTACTGTATAGGAAAATCTCTAGCTAAGAGATTTATTTCATGTCCATTGGAACCTCCCAATGTTTTGTTCTAATCACAATGCTTTCTGCTGGTTTGGAGGCCAGGACTGAGTTTCAAGAGTGATTTGTGCAGTTAAAAAGAGAATAGCTCACCCACCCCACTGCAAACAAATACACCAGTGCAGTCCTTCAGATCCCAGCTAGTACTAACATCTCTTGGATTGGATCCAGAAGCTGCCTTGTGATGATGGAAGGGCTCAGCTGTTGGAAGATGTATCAGACTGGCTGCAGGGATTCGTCCCTCATATTTCTACCACTCCATTCAGTAGTGTCCCCCAGCCCTCTGTGCACTGGCAGAGTTAAAGGGTTTGTGGCAGTCTCTAGACTATTTATTTGTGCTTAATATTGGATCCAATCCTTATACCTAGAGATGCTGCTGAAACTAAGAATTAGAATTCTCTACCAGAGCCCTCCAGGGTTTCATTTCAGGAAAGCACTAGAATTCTTCAGTCCATTATATTTATTTAATTTTCCAGAAAGGCACCAAAGGCAGTTCACAGATAAAATTGTTTTAAAAACTTTATAATAAAGGAATTCCAAGTATCTCATCAAACTACAAATTACAGGATACTATGTGGGGAGGCACAATACTTAAAGTGAAGCCAAATTGCTATGACTGAGTAGTACACCCACAAAATTAGTTGTTTGGCCAAATCTTGTAGGTTCATATTTTTTGAGTGTATACAAGCCCTAACTTCAGTCCAATAAATTTTAGCATGGGGAGAGGTGTGTGTTAATTCAAACTGCGATTATGACTTAATTTATACTTTTTTCTACTATGTCTTGCCTGTGAGGTCTGTGTGACTGGCATGACATAGCCAGCTGAATTCCACCATCTTCTCCTTGCAAGGGATGGGCCTTTCAGTTGCTGCTGCAGCTTTTCCCCACTTTTACAGAAATCTCCATGTCCATCTATGACTGAAAAAAAAAAAAAGAATATATAATAGCTAATCAGATAATGAATGCATTTTGACTTCTGATATCTCGATCCAAAGCGTGGAGGAGGTAGTGACAACACATTTTTAAAAGGTACTTTGGTGACATGCATGAGCTAAAATTTGACCATACTTTGAAATCTTATAACAAAATGCCTGTTATTCAAAATTAGAAGAGGAATTCCTATGACTTCCAGATTTGATGGGGGTAGTAGGGGCAAGTATCAATACCAAGTACCAAGTACCAAAAGAATTGGTCTTCAGACTTCCTGCCTCTGTTGTGGAATAAATATTTGGTAACATATAGAAAATTACTGAGTTGAATAGCTCTGCCTCTAACTGAAACTGACAGCCAGCACTGTGCAAGGAGATGTTTGTATGCCTGATTTTTCACTCTTCTATTCTGGATCCCTCCAGATGATCCATGTCAGTATGAATATATTCTAGAAGAACCAAACCTCTATAAATACCTGAGGCAGGCATTATTGTGAGGGCATGGGATATGTCTAACATCTTAGAAAGAGTATTTTTGAATACATGAACATCAGGTCCTACATATGGTATTGTAGTAATTGAGTGATATAAGACAATGGATGTAATACAATGACTGACTTTGATTCCAACAGTGAAACTAATTCCATGTCATTATAAAATACTTTGCTATACCTGCACCAGAATCCTCTCTACTTTTGAGTTGCTATCTGTTCTGATTATTGGAATAGGGTTGCCCTCGTATTTGGGCATCTAATTTGCACACTATGTAAATTGTTGTAATTATGTATAGTATTAATTTGCATTCTGATTCAACACGTTAATCATTGCACTTTTTCTACAATTATGTTTCAACCATCATACCAGTATCAAGCTAAGAGCTCTTTTTTCCTCTTTCCCCCCTAGCTGGTGTGAGGAGAGGGAGACTTCCAAGCAGCTACAGAGAGTAAAGAGACTCCCTTTACTCTCTTGAAGTTGTATGGAAGCAAAGTTTCACCATGCTTCTAGCCTTAAACTCAAGCTGCCTATACAATCACCGCACAACACAGGACCATTTCTGCTCACCTTCTTTCCTTTCACTTCTCCTGGGCCTGTCAGGAAAAGGAAGAAAGGAAAAGAAAGGAAAGGAAGAATAAGGTAGCAATGCTACACATGTGCAATAGCAAGAGGAGCCTGCAGGGTGGAATGAGGCTTCACCAGTGCAAGTCTTCTTGCATGGTTTCATCACCACTCCCACGCTTTAACCTACCCATTGGTCTACAACAAAGGAGCAATCAGGTATTTACTGCATCAACTGGCCCAGTGGCTGAGACATTTTTTAGTCCCGTCATAGAATCATAGATTTGGAAGAAACCACAAGGGCCATCCAGTCCAGCCCCCCTGCCATGCAGGAATTCTCAATCAAAGCATTCCTGACAGATGGCCATCCAGTATCTGCTTAAAGACCTCCAAGGAAGGAGACTCCACTACACTCTGAGGGAGTTTGTTCCACCTTCGAACAGCCCTTACTGTCAGGAAGTTCCTCCTAATGTTGAGGTGGAATCTCTGTTCCTGTAGCTTGCATCGATTGTTCCGGGTCCTGTTCTCTGGAGCAGCAGAAAACAAACTTGCTGCATCCTCAATATGACATCCCTTCAAATATTTAAACAAGGTTAGCCTATCCCCTCTTAATCTTCTCTTCTTCAGGCTAAACATACCTAGCTTCCTAAGTCTCTCCTCATAGGGCATGATTTCCAGACCCTTCACCATTTTGGTTGCCCTTCTCTGGACACACTCCAGCTTCTCAACACCCCTTTGAATTCAGATGCCCAGAACTAGACACAATATTCCAGGTGAGGTCTGCCCAAGGCAGAACAGAGTAGCACTATTACTTCACTTGATCTAGACACTATATAGTCGCCCCTCCTTTTTTGCAGTTGATCCGTTCTGGACCCCTTCGCAAAAATAGAGTTTCGCTTATATTCAAGCCCTATTGGCTTGAATATAGGCGCAGGCACCCAGGGACATGCACCCCATTCATTCCCCCTCCCTTCGTCCACTGCACATAAGTGAGGGATGAGAGTCTGAAGACTGTAAGAATGAAGGGAGGACCATACTTCTATTAATGCAGCCTAGAATTGTATTGGTCTTTTTAGCTGCCACATCACACTGTTGACTTGGGTCTATTTGGACTCCTAGATTCCTTTCACACCCATAAGGTTATCGCATGGGGGGAAAAACGTTCCTTGATGAGTTCTAACGAGCACGAGCGCAGGCACGCACGGAGCATGATGGGAACCCGCTGGGTCCCAGAATGCTAGTTTACTGCACAGCGGAACGTCGCCGTCACTGCCGGGCGTTCCCATCGGGTTCCCAATGTGTTTCAGGAGGCGCCATTTCTGGGGTCAATTTCAAAAGCATTCCCAGAATGGCGCCTCCTGGAACACATTGGGAACCCGATGGGAACGCCCGGCAGCGATGGTGGCATTCCACCGTGCGGTAAACTAGCGTTCTGGGACCCATCGGGTTCCCATCATGTTCCGTGTGCGTCCACGCTTGTGCTCGTTGGAACGCATCGGGGAACGTTTTTCCCCCCATGCGATAACCTTCATAGTCTCATTAAGCCAGGTGTCACCCATCCTATATTTATGCATTCCATTATTTTGCCCCAAGTGCAGTACCTTACATTTCTCTGTGTTGAAATCCATTTTGTTAGGTTTGGCCCAGCTTCTTAATCTATTAAGGTCCTTAAATTGTATTGTTTTAAATCTGCTGTCTGGTACCTTGAGTCCATATATTGGGAGAAAGGTGGGCTATAAGAGAATAATAATAGTAATAATAATAATAATAGGATCCTGTCCTTTAGGGTATTAGTTACTCCTCCTAAGTTGGTGTCATCTGCAAATTTGATAACTGCTCCCAGTACTGTCATAAAGATGTTGAACAGCACTGGGCCCAGGACAGACCCCTGTGGCACCCCACTGGTCACTTCTCTCCAGGATGAAGAAGAGCCATTGCTGAGCACTCTTTGGGTTCAGCCAGTCAACCAATTATAAATCCATTTAGCAGTTGCCTTGTCTAACCCACATTTTACTAGCTTGTTTGGAAGAATGTCATGGGGGACTTTGTCAAAGGCCTTAATGAAATCAAGACATGCAATATCCACACTGTTCCCTTCATCTACCAAGCTGGTACTTTTATATAAAAAAGAGATATCAGATTATTATTATTATTATTATTAGCCTGCCTTTCTCCAAAGTTGGAACTCAAGATGGGACCCAACATTTAGAAAGCAAGCCAGATTAGTCTGACATGATTTGTTTCTCTGAAACCCATGTTGACTTTTTGTGATTATGACATTGACTTCTAAATGTTCACAGACTATCTATTTAATCATCTGGTTTAGAATCTTTGCTGGTACTAGTGTCAGACTAACTGGACAATAATTGTTAGGATCCCTTTTTCCTCCCTTTTCTAAGCTGGGGACAACGTTTCCCCTCCTCCAGTCTGCTGGGACTTATCCTGATGCTTATTATATCATATTTGCTTTATTGTGCTAGGCGTTCAAGTTCATCCTGTTTTTCCCCCCATGCTCTGTGCGTTAGTGTAGAGACATTTAAGACCACGAGTCCTCCCCACTTGCTGCTTTTGTAAGATTTTTTGCCTCCTTCTGTTGAGTCCTTGCACTATTTGCCTTGTTCCCTCTATAACAGTTTGACTATTATCTCCAGCCCTTGATTAACTTCTGCCTTCCAAAATACTGTCTCCCTCCCCCAACATAACTCAGTTTAAAGCCTTCCTGATCAATTTTTTTAGACTATTGGGCAAAACATTTCTGCCCACTGGCATGAGATGCAATCCATCCCTGCCAGAAATCCCCCTCATGGAATGCGGCCCATGATCCAAGAATCCAATTGTTCCATTGGCACCATTTGCAGAGCAGTTGTTTACATCTCCCTTCAACTGGGAGAAGAGATGAGATGACAACGTTTAGATCCAGGTCTTTCAGCTTCCTACCCAGAGCCTCATAATCCTTATGGTATTCTGAAGGCTGTGCTTACAGTTACATTGGTTCTCACATGAACCAAAGGAAGAGTAATGTCAGTAGGCTTGACACATCGGAGATTATCGCACTGCGTTCTGAAAGTTCCGTATCATCACGTGATGAGAACGTTCCTGGAACGGATATTACCGCATTAGTATCAGAACGTGAGCAACGGCAGTTTACCGCACTGTGATTCCTTTTTCTTGAAACCGTTCTCAGAACGGTTGCTGTATTACGTTTTGTGGGCTGTGTTCTGATGACGTCGCCACTCAGTGGTTGGACGGCTTGGGAGAGCGCTGGCTCCCAGGAAAGAGGAAAAGGGAGGCTTGGCTACTGAAATCCCTCACCTCCCTTCCCCATAGGAATCAATCCAAAAACGAGTTTAAAAGAGCAGTGAGCCCTATGGGTCTTCTCTGGGGAGGCAGAGGATGCTTGGCTAGGGGGATGTCCTGCCATCTCTCTCTCTCTGCCTCTTTCTCCCCATAGAATCAATCCAAAAACGGAGGTTAAAAAAGAGCAGTGAGCCCTAGGGTCTTCCTCTGGGGAGGCAGAGGATGCTTGGCTATGGGATGTCCTGCCAACTCTCTCTCTCCCTCTTTCCCCATAGGAATCAATCCAAAAACGGAGGTTAAAATCTCTCCCAGAGCAGAGCCAAAGGCGCGCCTCTGCTCCTTTAAACCAGTTTTTGGATTGATTTCATGGGGAAGAGGTGGGGGATTTCAGTAAGCCTAGGGACTCTGGCCGGGAGAGTGCTTCTCAGCCCACTGAGAAGTCTTCCTCCGAAGATTCTCTGGGGAGGGAAGGAAGGCAAGCGCCCCCCCATCTTGTCTTCCCTCCGAAGGGAGTCCGAGGATCTCTTGGAGGGAAGAAGGCAAGCGCCCCCCCATCTGTCTTCCCTCCGAAGGAGTCCGAGGATTCTCTTGGGAGGGAAGGAAGGCAAGCGCCCCCCCCCCCCATCTTGTCTTCCCTCCGAAGGGAGTCCGAGGATTCTCTTGGGAGGGAAGAAGGCAAGCGCCCCCCCTCCCCATTGTCTCCCTCCGAAGGGAGTCCGAGGATTCTCTTGGGAGGGAAGGAAGGCAAGCCCTATAAAACGTTGGGGCTCATATGCTGGCATATGTTGTGAAGAAAATAGGATAAAACCTATGTAACTTGATGGGCCAAGGGAAGAGTCCCCTCCTGGCAGCCTGGGCTTTAAGGGAGCTCCACAGAGGTCCCTTCAAGCAGAGGGAAAGGGAAGGGACTGGACCAAGGGCAGAGCCCCGGCAGCCATTGCAGCTCTTTAAACCGGTTGAAAAAGAAGAGTCCTCTGCTCTCATCCCATTTCCCCTTTTTTGGCACTTGACACCCTTTGCTCCTGGTGTGTGCATGTAAGTGGTGCCTTACAGGTTGTGAGCTTCCCTCCCGCTTTAACTCTTGTCTGGCCTTTGCTATGGAATTCTGGGAGTTTTTGCTTGCTTTTGTGTGGTGCTCCAAACAGAGGAGCTTTTGTGGGTTCCCTCCTGGATGAAGGAGGAGAAGGTCCGGGGCATCCCTGCCTCCTGCATTGTGACAGCACAGGAGCCCCACTGGACATGACACTAGAGCCCCCCCCCAGAAGCAGCCAGACCCTCTCCCTCTTGCTCTCTGCTCTGGTCTCCTCTTTCCCTCTCTCTTTCCTCTCTTCTTCCCTGCTTCCTCTTCTCTTCTCTTGTCCCACCTTCCTCCCTTTTTCCTTCCTTCCCTCCCCTCTTCTTCCCCCCTCTCCCCTCTCTCTCTCTCTCTCCTCTCTCTCTCTCTCACACACACACACACACTTCCCTCACGGCAGTCGCTCGCCTCCCTGTCTCCCGCCTCCCTGCTGTCC
>NC_056522.1:116436753-116557301 GCF_019175285.1 Sceloporus undulatus | reverse complement strand
ATCATGGATCTTTGCTCCAGGGAGACAACACACCTCCCGAGACAACTTGTCAGACCCACAAACCACTGATCCGGTACCCCTCAACAAGGAGTCCCCCACGACCATTACCTGCTTCCTCTGAGGCTTAGAAGCAGAATTATCTAGGTTTTCTAGGACAAATGGCAACCCTATATTGGAAGGCTTATTTGGTGGTGGTGGTGGTGAAACTAGCTGGAGCTCTTCCAACTTGACTGTTTCTGCTGCCCAGTATTTTATATTTTAGATGTACAAAATGCCCCAGAATCATGCTGTGTTATTGGAGCAGGGAGCGGGGAGGCAACTGGCAGCAACCAGGAAGCTGCAGGAATAGTAGTGCTGGTGCATAACATTACCTACTCACTTAAATTTCTTCCCACAAAGTAAAAAAAAAAAGTGAATTAATAATAATAATAATAATAATAATAACAACAACATTTATTTATATACTGCCTCTGTACAAAAAGCAGTTGAGGCAGCTTACAAAGTTAAAATATACAGTCCAATCCCTCAACCCATCCCCCTTAAAATATAATTTTAATTAAAAAAAAATGTCCTGTATTTTTAACTTTGTTAGCCGCCCCGATTGTTCTCAGAGGGGCGGGATACAAATAAATTTTATTATTATTATTATTATTAATTAAACAGTGTGGAATTAAAAACATAAAACATACTTAAAAAAACAATACAATAACTGTGGTGAAGTCGGAGGTCAGCAGTTAGATTTTCCTTCCACTAGCCAGAGAACTATTCAGGAAAGGCCTGCTTTTTTAAAGCTGTTTAGAGTGGTAATATGACAGATCTCATCCAGCAGGCCATTCCACAATCTGAGAGCAACAGCTGAGAAGGTCCTCTGGGAGGTCATAGACATCCTTGTTTTACAAGGCTGTAACAAATTTTTCCCTGAGGATCTAAGTGTGTGAGGAGGATTATAACGAAGGAGACAGTCCCAAAGATAGGTTGGACCCAAGCCATTTAGGGCTTTAAAGGTGATAACCAACACCTTGTACTGGGCCTGGAAACTGATGGGCAGCCAGTGGAGTGATCTTAAGATCGGTGTTATATGGTCTCTTCTGGATGTACCAGAGACCAATCTGGATGCCATGTTCTGAACTAATTGAAGTTTCCGGACCAAGCATGAGGGTAGCCCCATGTAGAGTGCATTACAGAATTTAAATTGGGGATGGAAACAATATCCATTATTATTCATTACCAGGTTGAAAACGGGATTCCTGATGATCAGGTAACCACAACAGAAAAATAATAGATCAATGAAAATCTGAAGCAATTTTCTCCTCATAGTTAAATGTTCCTAAATGTTGCAGGAAATTACCCTGCATAGAAAAACATATGGACTTTTTGCTCAAAAACCTGCCTTTTCCATACAAAATGCGGTTTCCTCTGCAGGAAATCATTTTTCTGGGCAGAAAATAGGTTTTTGAAAATATCAAACAAAAAAGCAACTCTTCCCCAAACCATTTCCTCTTAAACAGTTTGGAAAATTTGAATACTGCGGAGAATGTTCATTTTTTTGTGCAGCAGGGAGAAAACTCCTATAATGATTTGTCCCTACAAGTGAGGATGAAATAACTGGGGATATGAATCCCTTTTTCATATACACAAACCCAAATTCTCATGCTCAGGTTGTGCTGATTTTTTTGCATTTCAAAAGTTCTACTCACTGAGAATCACACACCCAAAAATACCTTCATGTTTGACAAACTCAACACACTGGAATGAATTGAATTATATTAAAAGAATATGCAAAACAAATATTATTTGTTTACATAGGACCTACCTCTACCCATGCTGACACACGAGTCATTTCCTACCCACAGAAGACATTCCAAATAGGAAAACTACTCCCTCATTTGCCTGAAATCTTTTACTATTTTAAAGTATTCCCATCTATACAACATGTTTTTCCAAGAGACATTCCCTTCTTTTTGTAAAAAGCAAAACCCACCAAAACTCCAGCAACAACAAAATAAATGCATATGTACCTGTAGTGTCAACTGATTAATAATGCAACAGCTTTTTCACTCTGAAAGAATTGATAACAAAGAGATATATGTCTAGAATGACAGGTGGCTGATATTTTCCCTGCTATAAAAACTATTTTGAAGGTGTGTTGTTGTTGTTTTTAATCACAAAAAAGACCCCTCTCCACTGACTCAGTGTATTGTGATTTCCGTGATCCTTTTTCTTCTGAGCTGTTCAATTAGTTGGAAATCTTTCTCTGATGGACTGAAGCAGCTTGAGTGAACGCCTGAGCGCACAACCAATTAGGCTCATTTGAAGTTGCAGAATTGCCTTCTTTGGTGTTAAAACCCCATGTCAAACACTGGGTCTAAGATCATTTGTACTACAAAATGAGATTGACAGAGCAGCTGCAACAGGGGGCATGCCTGCTGGACGACTTAATTGTGGAGACTGAAGGGCCATCATGAACTAGCGTGTGGAGATTGCAGCACCACTGCTGCATTACAAATGCCCTTTATTAACAGTGATCTGTAATCAATGAGCTCAGGCTTTTTGCCAGAGCTTCCATATCAGACAAGCAGCCCTCCTCACAAGGAAAAGGAGGAGCCACAAGGCCTGGCTGCTGCGCTAAATGATAAAACCTGTTATGTGTGTCTAGAGGAGCCATTCTTCTGTTGAAAAGATAAATCTCAGTGAGGAGAAGGAGAAGATCATTGGATGCCCTTGATTCTACTCTGAATATGTATCAGGTCAGGTGCCCACATGCCCAGGCATTCAAAACTATATGCACAGTGGCTTGAATAAAATGAACCCTTCGACACACACACACCAAACTGCAGTCTGTTCCATATATTATAGATGGATGTTGCTGTTGAATCCTGGGCTAAGGATTAAACTAGGTGTACTTCAAGGCAAGGCACCAGATCCTGCCTGATCTTGGAAGCAAACCCTATGAAATTCATGAGTCATCATAAGTCAACAAGTTACTTGAAGTCACATATACAAACATACACACTTCAAAGAAACCAAGGCTCATAGAATTTTATTTTTCATTCTTCTTTCAGTTCTAGACCTGTCACTAACTAATTTCCAAACTCCTCTTTGTTGCAGGATTGTTATCCAATCTAGTAGTGGGAAGAAGGATGTTATTCAAGAACCACATATCCAAATACCATTTGAGTATGTAGATCTGATTAGATGGCTCTTTAGATCCAGGTCCCTTATCAAAATTTATCCACAGTGCTTTAATATCATACAGCTCAGAAACTGTAGGTATAATTATATAAGTTTCTAAATACAGTATTTTATCATGACCAGCCAATTAATAAAACTGGCTGACATTCATTACGGCAATTATAGATTTGTATCCTAGAGTTACAGAGCTGTAACTGGTTTGTATTCAGTAAGACTATGTAATCTTACTGTAAAACTACAAAAATGCTGTACTAGCCCACCTTAAGAGTCAGATCAGGTGAAGGAGGTTGTTCAGTTGCTGATCAGGGAGCAAAGACGATGAAGTTTCCATCCCCCTCTCAGTGAGTGAGGCTGTGACAATCAGAAGCTGGACTTCCATGGCAAGTCTTTGTCACATTTCCCTTGTGAGCTGGTCAGATATTGAATGGACCTCCTCTGCCTGATTCAGCTGCTGGCTCTTAAGGTATGTTGTGGGAGGACAGGCGGGTTGGGACAGGAGATGTTAGGCTGAAATATCTAAATAGCTGGTGTAGAATATTGACAATTGTCTTTTTTGGAGATTCCCACCCCCCAAAATATTTGTGGATGGATGGAAGAGTGGATGAGTATTATGTTTTAAAAAAGTATTCCTTAAAAGAGTTGTTCTCTGAAATACATGGTCAAGTTCCTGCATCTTGGAAATGCAGTCTAAGTTTATGCTCATGGTGTTTTATCTTAGTTGTGCAACCATTGCCTCATTGGAAAATTGTGGTAATGTGCAACTAAAAGCACTGTTTGAAGTGTCAGAGCTCTTCACCATTACTTTCACAGAGCTCCTCACCATCACTTTCAGTGCAAGTGCTATTTCTGCAGTCACTTTGAACCATTTTTATCATGATTTTTTTTTATTATGAAGCACATATCAGATGCCACCTCTTCCTCCAAATGCTAAACATGTCTGTTTATGAATAACAGCTTGAAAAATTAAGAGTTTATAATATAACGAGGATGCAGTGGTTTAGCAGTTAAGATGCTGACTATTGTAAGGTTGACTGGTTGGCAGTTTGAGACCCAAATGCCACGTGATGGAGTGATCTCCCATCACTAGTTCCAGCTTCTGCCAACCTAGCAGTTCGAAAGTATGTAAAAATGCAAGTAGATCAACATGTACCACTTCAGTGGGAAGGTAACAGTGTTCCATGCAGTCATGCTGGCCACATGACCATGTACTTGTCTTTGACAATGCTGGCTCCCTCAGCTTAATAACAGCGATGAGCACTTCCCCCTATAGTCAGACACAACTAAACAAATTTGTTAAAAGGGAAACTTTTCGCATTTTTATCCTTTAATATAATGAGATCAGAGGATAGTACATCTACATCAGTGGGAAATCGAGGGTAGTAATTTTACTGTTGAATGCCAAAAATCAATATATTATCCCTATAATATCAAAACAGTTTTGGATAGATGATGCAATTATTTCACTCTCCAAGGAAACAGTATGAACCTTACTGACAACAACTATGTGAATAGCAACTATTCACAGTCACAATATCAGGACTGTTAAGGATAGTTACCCCTTTATATTTGGGGCTTTGACTATTGTGGATTCAATTACTGTATTTGTGTATTTAATTTGGTATGTGTTCTCTAAGAATCTTTAGGTCTTCCAGCATGACTGTGCTGGAAGTTGACTATAGAGTCATGCTGGAGGACCTAGAGATTCCTAGAAAAACACATCCCTAGGCATTTTTAGATCCTTCAGCATGATACTGTGGTCAAGTTCTGGCAGATGTTGACCACAGATTTCCACTGGAGGACCTAGAGATTCCTAGAGAAGTGGTATCTCCGGTTTTAAAAAAAACAGTGGTTTTTTTTATTTGCATTTTCCCCACTTATTAGTTAGCAATCTTCTGCTAGGCTTTTTAAACAAAGTGTCCTCTCTTTAAAACCAGGTACAGTGGGTCCTTGGTATCCTCAAATGTTTGGTTGCAAGACTCTCAACGATACCGAAATCCATGGATGCTTTAGTCTCATTAAATACAATAGTGTAGTAAAATGGCATATCATATATAAAATGGCAAAATCATGGTTTGGTTATTTAAATGTATATATTTTAAAAATATTTCCAAACCATGGATGGTTGAATTCATGGATAAGGAATCTGTGGATATGGAGAGCTGACTGTATCTTATGATATTAATAAAAATCTAATACTATAACATCTTATGCATATCAGAAGCATATCCGATTGAGTTCAATAGATGGGATTCAGACGTAATCATATTTACAGCAGACCCACTAAAACCAATGAAGTTTAATTTTCTTATAACTGATTTAAATGCAATTGATTCCAGTGGATTTACGTAAAACACGAGAAATTGTAGCATTTAACCATATGAGATGTATTCCCATTTAAGTCTTTATACGGGATTACTAATGCTGGGATAACTGTTAAAAATACCTGCTGAACTCAGAACTGCCTCCTTTTGAGCAGACCAATAGAGGATTGTGCAGTAAATGGTATGTCTTCCCCCCATCAAATAATCCAGAATTGCTGTAATCTAGCTAGTTTTCCAATTAACTCTGCATAGGGACATTTTCTGTAAAGAATAATTTCCAGATAATTTGCAAAGCTAAATATAAGGAATGGCTTGTCTTTAATTTTTGTATGGCTTTGCTTATGTTTGTGAAAAACATTCCTACACTGTTCTTCTGATTTTCAGCTAAGGTCTCTTACTGACAACATAAGTAGTTAACAAGACAGGTAAATTGATAATTTAACTATAATCAAGACATGCAAGAAACAAGTTTTATCAAGACCTAAATCCAGTTTTAAATAAATGAATTCTTATTCCATGTATTCATCTCATGCATTTGAGAATTTTACTTTTTATTCACTACACCTAGTCTTGTTTACACAAGCATTAGCAGTAAAAACGAGGACCACACAGATGCAATTCCCTAACCAATAAAATACCAAATCAATACATATGTGATTGAAGTTAAATGGGTATGTGTTTGTTCATACTAATATATATTGAAGGAAACTAACACTTCAACTACTCAATAACATTTCTGATAACTAATTTTTCACCTGTTTATAACATATGATTTCCCTCACCTTTCCAAGTTATCAAATAATATAACTTTATTCTTAATCACAGAATACTAGCAAATTAGATAATCCAAGCTTCAGACCTAACCTAACCTCCCCTTCCAACTTACTATAAAATCTTACCTGATATTCCATGGACTTGTGACATTTAACATCATAAAACAGAAAAGCCAGCCTTATCAAAGCAATAGTATGATATAAATATATTGATGTGCTAAGAATATGCATGGATCAATCTTTGTTTAATCTGGGGTGCTTCTAGATTAAAATCTGCTATCACTGGCAATCAAAAGGTGTTCTATATTTCCTTCCTAAAGGAATTTGTGTATGTGTTAAGAAAAAAAAAGATGGAAGAAGTAGTGGGAAGATTGATGGAAAAGATTGTTGTCTGGAGCCACCTCTCCCCAAAATTATAAAATGGTAGCTGAAATGCTTTATTATAAAGACATCTCATAACTCAGTACTTATTTATCTTGTGTTGAAGACAGGTATTGCTAGCTGGCAGAAGAAACACAAGCAGGGGCACAATATATTTAGAAAAGGCATGTTCATGAAATCTAAATGAATTAAAGAAGGTGTCATGGCCAGCCATGATCAGCTCTCGGAGGATGAGGAGGAGGATGAGCCTCCTCCAGAGCAAGGGCTGATTGAGGCAACACCAGGTGCTGTTCCTGCCCTGCCAGGTCCCAGCTGTGATCCTCCAACCCCAGAGGAGGAGGTTCAACCAGGTCCTAGTGCCGAAGAGAGACCTTCTATGGTACCACTGCCTAGTGGGGACTCTGGGGACGAAGCTTGCATGCAGGTGCCTTCTTTCAAAGAGAGAAGAGCTGAGAGTGCTTGCAGGCGCAGATCACAGAGAATTGCCGAGAGGCAATTAGCCAACCAGCCTCAGGTGGCACGAGGGAGAGTTTCCCTTACTTAAGTGGGAGAGAGACTAATGCTGGTTGCTAGAGTTTATTGCATGATCTCTCGGCGTGATTGCTGCTAGCACTAGTTCCTAGTATCTGGATTCCTTGTTACCTTGACCTTGGACTGGACTTTGTTATCTCTTGGCTGTTTTGACCTTGGACTGTTTGACCAACGTTGTTTCTCAGTATCTTGACTTCGGCTTGACTCTTGGAACGTTTGGACTTCTGGAATTCTGAACTCGGCTTGTTTTCTCGGACTGCTCTCAGACTGATTCCTTGCAAGGTCTGCTTTACTTTCACTTCCACTGTGCTAAGGCTCTGTTATCAGCTACTGTCAAGTGTCTGCTGGCAGCATTCCCGGACAGAAGGACACACTTATATCCAAACCACCACAAGGGCTTTTTAGAGTCATAGCAACAGAGTGTAAATTCAGTCAATCAATCCAGAGTATAGTGAGAAACTAGGTACATGGCCAAAAACAAGGAGGCATGGAAGAAGCAGAAAGCAAAGGGAGTAAAGGAGTAACAGAATAAAGAATGGGGGATTTAGTGACAAAGATCATCTGGGGGCAAACCCTCACATCAGAAGTTATAAGCACAGAGAAGAATGAGAAGATTAAGATGTGGGAGGGCCTTTGACAACACACAACTATAGATATTATGATTCCATTTTAACAGCCATGGCAACATCCTATGGGGTCCTGGGATCTGCAGTATAGGGAGGGATCTTTAGAATTCTTAGCTGGAGAGATCAAGTGCCTTACCAAACTGCAAATCTTAGGACTCCATAGGATGCAACCATGGCAGTTAAAGTGGAATCGAAATGCTGTAACTGTGTAGTGTGAAAGAGTCTTTTGGCCATTAAAGGGTGCCAAAGCTGTAGGAGAATGAAGCATTGATGAAGACTGACAATTTCATATACTAGCTTGAAACATCCAAAATGTTAGTTGTGAATCTTTGGCATTACAGAGAACTGTAAACTTTACAACATAAGATTATGATGCAGAGTATTGATCTGTCATTTTCTTATCTAATAGTGCTGGCACCACAGGACCACTAAAGACATGTGGATCTTTCATAGGTGCTATTAAACTGTCATAAACAATTACCTAATTAGAACACTATTGTTCCATAATATGTTCAGGGTATTTCTTGTCAAAACCTAAAGCTTCAACTGATTGTAACTGAATGTCCTTCACCTAACATCCAGATGTCAGACTGTGGCCCTGTCTTCCTGACCCCCCCATTCTGGCAACATCCTGTTCAGGCAGCACATGGCCCAGGCCCCAAGTGTCATGCAAGATGTCCAGACAATTTCTGAACTGGTATATAACAACCTTACAATGGATTACACACACACACACACACACACACAGAGAGAGAGAGAGAGTCTTGCTCCAGATCTTCTGGAAAAATCCAGAATCCTCCATTCTCATGCCAGGGTGGCTGTTTGCATGGGCATCCCATTGAGCCACCTGACGCATGTGCCACTGTCACCAGTCCCTCACTCTGACGTGAGAAGGAAGTGCCCTGCCATGTGACCTTAACTAGGCATCTCATTCTGATCTCAGAAACAAGTGACCTGCAGCAATGGAGGGTGTGCTGGACAGCACAGAGAGATGCCTGTGCACACAGCTGCCCCAGCATGGGAATGGAGGGCCCAGTAACAGTAGGAGGTAGTTCTGAAGCTAGGATACTCTGGGCTGTCCCTGGAATATTCTGACCAGTACAGACAAAGGCCGCTGTGAAGACACAATCACCACTATAGATACCTCATCCTAGAAAAGGGCTGGAGAGAATGTTTGAATTATTTGAGCATTGCATTCCCATTACAGTTAGCTCTGTAGGACTACAGATGATCATGTACATGTAGGGAAGGCTAGTGATGACCGTAATTGCAGTCTTAGTTTTGTGATGCCATATCATGACCCTTGCAAGATTTCACTTGCAGAAATG
This sequence comes from Sceloporus undulatus, assembly GCF_019175285.1. Lineage (NCBI taxonomy): Eukaryota > Metazoa > Chordata > Lepidosauria > Squamata > Phrynosomatidae > Sceloporus > Sceloporus undulatus. The sequence continues at coordinate 116,548,149 of NC_056522.1, read as the reverse complement.
AAGTGTTTAAACTACCTCCCTTTCTCTTGTGACATATTGTTGTAATATACCATGTGATTTAGTCATCTGATTAGGTGAAACTGATGCAGAGACCATAAAAACCAATAGAGATGATGATGTTTGTCACCCTGAACCTGGGCATCTGTCAGATGCTTCAGGAAGGGCACAGTTTGATGGCCTCCACAATCAGAGTTTAGATGTGATTGGCCTAGCGCTTGGGTGCTGAGTTGTACCTCTGGCAGAGTCAGTGGTGTTTTATGGCTCTGCTGCCCCTTCACAAACCCTCTTTTAAGTTTGCTCAGACCTGCCTTGATGCCTTCTGTACAGTGTGAGCTATGCTGGTCATTTCAGGTCCAGGTAGGAATTTCCTTCCCTTTTACATGGGTGTTGTTTGGGGTTTGTTTGTTTGTTTGCGTACTGCACTATATCTGGGGGACACTCTCAACTGGCTTGGGCGGTATCTGTAAATAGATTGTCATTGAGAGGTTAAGGCTATCTTTAATCTGATTTTGAGAGAAAGGTAGGATATAAATCCCTTAAATAAATAAAAATAAATTTAAATATTATGTGGGGGAAAGTATCAGAGTTCGGTGTACACTCTGGCACCCTTTTGCTGAAGGGTGAGGCTCTGGAACCACCTCCACAGGCTGGGGGGCTTGGGTGGTGGGGAAAGAGCCTCCCCTTGGGGCTGACCAGGGGGGTTGCTCTCTCCTGTAAGGTCTACAGACTTTGAGGAGGGAATTCCTTCAGTTTGCCTTCCAGTAATGGCCAGCTGTGGAGCAACCCTCGATATTGAATTGCTCTTGGGGCCAGGTGTTTCACCCAGTGGAAGGCTGAGGTGGTGGTCACAGGCTGACCCCTGGCCACAGCTGGAATCACATCAGCTGGCACTACCACCACCCATTTGCTTATCCCCAGATTCAGTTTAAATAGGTTTTAGGTCAAATAAAGTTGCTCTTGTCTTGTGTAACCCAATGTCTTATGTCTTGTCTCATTATTTTGTGGTTGGCCATCAATCAAAGAACATTTTACACCCCTGTGGCATTTAATATTCACAAATATTCTTCAAAGAAGAGATGTGTGCAAGATGTCCTCAACTCACTTTTTCTGTTTCCATCTTAAAATATTTTATAATGCTTGACAGCCCCACTTTATAAGGAACATCTTAGATATGTTTTTCATTTTTAAAACCTGTCTTTATCTTCCTGCATTGACTGACTTACAACCTCTTTCTTCTATGACTTGCTTAAGACCCCTCAACACTTGACATTTGGTGATGATATATTACACAATGAGAACAAAAGATATTTTTAGGAGGCATGCAAAGGGCAGTCTGGATTCTTTTCCTTTTATTATATTATATTTCATGAAATAGACTCTGATACCTTCCATATTTCACACATCATTCACATATTCTATACTCCTTCATTTAGCTCATCAGATGAGGCCCTGGTGAGAGTACATCATCTTTAAGAACAGAAGTGAGATTGATAAGAAACAGGACTTTTCAGTGGCATCCATCTCTATAAAATCCATTAATAATAGTAAAAAATATTTCTTTCCACAGAACCTTTTTGCATACAGTGATAGAAACTCTGTATGGGAGATTCTCACTGGCACATGTGCTAAAGGTCAAAGTCCAAGGGTCTTGTAAGTTCATTGCTATCTTCCCAGCTGTGAGAGATAGAGTTATCCATGAGGGTTGATTCTGGCAGTTCAAAAGGATAAGTTGGTCCCTGCCTATGGCACTGTGTAATAATTCAAATAGCCTACATCCAGTTCCAGATCAATACCATGTACAGGAAGACCACATACCAGATGGCTAGACTCAATTAAGGAGGTCAAGGGCATAAATCTACAAGACTTAAGCAATACAGTGAAGGACAGGGGATCTTGGAGATGGCTCATCTACAGGAAGTCTTGGATGTTAAGGAAAAAGCAACATGGGATATACAGTAAATGAAATAAAACATGTATGTGAGAGTCAGGGTGACTCAGCAGAAGCCAATTGAGAACCACACAGGTGTAAATGGTAATACAATTAACAAGTCCTGAATGCCAAGGACAAGAAATGTAAAGTGGATAATTGGACACACCTGACAATTGTTAAGTGGTCAAGGCTGAGATGATGAAATCATTAATTGTAGGATGAATCAAGAGAACCAATGAAAATGATGTACACGCCTACTGGGTGGAAACAGACAACAGTGGGTGGTACCATGCATTGACTATAATAATGACTATGCATCCCAATGTATTTAGTGGGTTGTAGTAGAGTGGGTTGTAGTGAGGAGTTGTGTTGGATAGTTTTGGAGCTGTATATAGTAGAATAAAGTAGATCTTTTATATAAGACTACTGAATTGTCTGGTGTCTTGGGTGAAGCTACAAGAACCAGCTGGATCCTGAAGAAGGGTGAAGACTTCTGTGGAAGCAAGAGTGAGAAGGCTTGGAGAGTTTGTCGGGATCTTCAGCCTGTTCTCTGTAACTCTTGCTAAGCTATAACCACTGGCCAAAACTGGTCAGCGCGGTGCACAACCAGGTGGTGAGTTCGAGAGCCAGAGGTGAAGAGCCGCAACTCCCATCATCCCTGACATTGGAGATATCTCATCCACAGGTTCGCCATGATTTGGGGCTGACTTCAGGGCAGTTAACAATAACATGAGGGATTATGCCTGGACAACACTGTGCTGAATGGCAACACTGTGCAATTGAACATACCCACAAAAGTACAACTCAGTGCACAATTGAATGCATATGTGCATCTCATTCTTGTCCATGTGAATCTGCATGTTCAGTGGCAGTGCATGTGCAACCCACAACCTTGAATTCTATGGGGATGTTCTGCATCAGACAAAAATGTTCTCTCTATAGAGGAACTCAGGCATGTTTAAGGCACCAACAGGATTCCAGCAAAATCTCCTACATGTTAGCTCAGTTACGCATGCTCAGTTCTTGCACTAATGTGTCATAAATAAAATTACAGACTTTAAATGCCATTACTATTGCCCAGGTCTTTCCACTGATACTACTGCAATGCAAAAGGGTGCTATCACAATGACCACAGAGTTCTTCTTTCCTTTCGATGTTCTGAGGTTTTTCCTTTAACCCAGAAACATCTCTTTAACCCTTGGTCCTACTACTGGCCCCCAACTCTTTCTCTAATAAACTCCCTTAATAAGTGACTTAGGGATGGGTTCCCAGTATCCTTATTTTACAAGGGTTCTATTACTTTGGTAACCTGCTTATGATGTTTTTGGTTATAAAGTAACTCTTCTGTAAACAAGAAGGAATATAAGCTTTATCTACAGTCAGATCTTAAGTTTGTATCTTTTTACAGTTGGTTTGCAAATCACGTGGTTACATTATGTACAGCTCTTCACTTGTTATAAACTATTTCCTTTTCCAGTTCCCCTTCTAACTTTGGAGCTTTTCGCTCAGGGCTCCAGGAACACAAATGGCATGGCACGAAAGGGGGTGTGATGGGAACAGAACACATTTTATCATTCCCCATCCATCCTAGAGGAGGTGATTTTCAAGAACTATTCAGAACAAGTCTTGAAAATCGCCTCCTCTGGGATGGATGGGGAACAGAATGGAACGGGGACTTTAAGTGGCATCCGCAGTGTTCCGGCATGCAGTAAAATGCATCCTTTCGCCGTTCCGTTCCCTTCCCACCCCCTTTTGTTCCATGCCCGCTGTGATCCTAGAGCCCCGTGAGATAAGCTCTTTTGTTTCCATTTTAACCTGTGTTCTAATTCTCTTGACACAAGTCCTTACAATGCCCCATCATCAGGATTATGAATTCTGTGAAAGTCTGGCTCAAATCACAATTAACATTCCCACAGAACAAGGCCTGTATGAAACTTAACATTCTCAAAATTTTCACCCTGGAAGTGGGTCTTAAAATTCTCAAATGAAACACTCATCTAACTCTTTTCCACTTGCTCCTCCTCTTTTATAGCCACTCCTCAGGCAGCCCTCACCTTTGCAGCCTGCCTGACTCTGATTGGCTGTTGGGGAAACTCCACTCTGCTAGTGACTCACCACAGGTGCTGCTAGTAATAGTAATTATATTGACAGCATTTGTACAGTCCAATCCTAGCATATTTATTCAAAAGTCACCCTGTGTTACCTTAAATTTTAGTCCCAACTAGAATGGACCCATTCGATCAATAGGACTGTGTTGATTTACCATCTAGCAGTTGATTCAGTGTGTGTACTCTGAATCTGGGATTAGCAGTTGGATTTAGTCCATTCAGTTTGGGCTGAATCCCAGGAAAGTACATAAGGAATTGCAGCTGTCATGTGCAAAGCACTGTTAAAAGCCCCTCATGTTTATTGTTGTAAAATCCCCATGCAATAATTAATTAAGGTTCTCCGCTTTAGAGATTCTTCCTTGTAAATTGTTTATCAGTATAATAATATTGACAGTAACAACCCTGTGAAGTAATACAGTAATATTATCTTTTTAGAGATTGCATATAAATACAATAATATTTAAGTGTTTGGAATGTAGAGAACATTATTAGTGGCGGGGTTTTATTTAGCACTCTAGGGAACAATGTTTTAGGAACATTGTTCAACTCCTATCTCACAAGAAACATTGTAAGAAGTAATAGAAATACCTAGGCTAGATATTGCTAGCTGATTCCTATTACATTCAAGGATATTCACAGTTCTTGGTCAGCTTCCAACTGAAGATTTATTTCTCAGCTTTCTGCAAGCTACAAAGGTGATATAAAGTGCCCTGATGTATTTGAAAACATATAAGAGCTGGAATAGCTGAAATCTGAAGTAGCATGCACTTAAGAATAGCAGCTATCATGAAAGAATAATTGGCAATGCAGAGGCAGAATAGCTCAAGGAATAAAATTGCTTTCACGGTAGCTTCTCTTCCCTTTAGTTCTCATAGCTGAAAACAATTACTAATATTTGTAGCAGTACTTGCATGGACAGAAGGAGTTTCACTTGGAGGATGAGCTGTGAGATAACCTGCTGATGCCTAATATAGGTTAAATAGTGTAATAGTAAAATAGTACAATTGATACTTTTCCCCTTCCTTCCTTTTACATTAGCTGTTCCAATCAGCATGAGTTCCTGCTTTCATTGTCCAGGAGTTACATTCATGTCATCAAGTCTGGATCTCTAATCGTCCAAATCAAAGTTAAGATGCGCATTTTAAGGAATCAGCAGTTGATATACAGAGACACTGGTTTCCAAAGGAAGAGTCATGGAAGATATCAAACATTATCTTTTACTATAAATTTTAGAGGAGACTACTGAGAGCTGTTTTTCTCTCTCCACAGAGCCTCTGCAATGTGATAGATATGCTGAATCAGAGCTGCATCAAGTCATTTTGCTGCCTGAAGCAAAGCAGCAAATGGAGCACCTCTCTCAATTCAAGATGCATATTCTCTGTTTGAACATGGAACAGAAATATCCCACAAGCACCTCTCCTTCTTTGAAATTAAAACCATAGTACATACGAAGTAACCAGCTTACAATTTGTTGCCCTTTCACAACACATAAACACACATCCCATTTGGGGGAAAGGCAGTATCTAAGTGCAATTAAGGAAGGAAAGGGAAAAGAGCAAGCTGAGGCAGCTATCTCAGCAGCTATATGCCTCATAGTAGGGTTGACTTGTCTTCAGTTGTGATGAAGGCTCCAAATTGTGCAGTATTCAATACTAGGTATTTATTTATTTATTTAAAGCATTTGTATGCCACCCTTCAGCCAAAAAGAGCAAGGGTGGCAGAAGATGTCATAATGCTGCTAATCCAAAAGTCCTGAGTCTTTGACCCTATGAACCACAGCTCCATTGCAAAACACAAAGGAAAAGGTGTGAATGGGATGATCTCTGGCTGCAGTTGCAGTCTGTCATTGAATCCATGGTCCAGACTGTGACACTAACGTACGTGCCACACTCTGTACCCAAAGTTCATGCCCATATTTCTGTTCTGCTTACTTTATAATGGTAAATGAAATGGCCTTCACAAATGTCCCTTAAAGTAAGGGATTTTCAGGTAGAGGGAATAGCTTAGTCCTTAGTAATGACTAAAGTCGTCTGTCAGAAGCAGTTGTCACCATCAAAGGTGCTTCAGTGAAGTGTCCTGACAGGGAAGGAAAGAACAGGTAGAGATGTTCTCTGAATTTCCTGTTGAATCATGTCCTTTTCGATTGCATTTGTCAGTTGAAATCCATGTGAAAATCTGGCTTTGATAGGGGGGGCATTTACCCATGGGCAGGGCACTATGGACCAACCCTGTGGTATCCCGCCCATGTTTCTGACCTGTTTACAAGCCCAGTACGTACAGGCAGATGTTCACCCTTCACTTGCCGCTGTGCCACGGAGCCACTGCCAAACACTCTTTACCTGTTGCCGCCACTGCCACAAGCTGTAAGGGCAGGTATAGGGCTACTGGCGTCTCCTACATAGACAGGCAGCCCCTCCCAATTTCATAGACCATGACTGTTCCCTTTACTTGGAGATGTAACACAGTGGTGACAGCAGGTAAGGGGGCATATGCCCATGTGCTCTGCCAGCTGTTGTGGCAGAGTTTCCAGGAAACTCCACTGGAAACTTTTTTTTTTTTTTGAGACTGTAATAAGGGCCTTTTCGGCTGAAGTCAAATTGGATAAATAATAATAAATAATAAAACATTTATTTCTATCCTGCTTTTTGCCAGGCAATCAAAACGGCAGACAACAAGTTAAAATACATCCATATATATAATGCCCCCCCCCTTAAAACAAGAATAAACAGTATAAGATTAAAAACTACATATTAAAAACCAGCTAATCCAAATAATAATCATCATGGGCAGAGTTCACTAGATGGGAAGTCTTATTCGTAGCTGAGTATTTTATTCTGGGAAGGCCTGCCAGATGAGAGCCCTCTTAATGGCTTTTTAAAAGCTCTCTAGATTGGTAATTTGACGGATTTCATCCGGCAGGCCATTCCGGAAGCTGGGAGCAGCTGCAGAAAATGTCCTCTGGGAGGTCGCTGTCAGCCTGGTCTTTAAGGGCTGTAATAAATTCCTCCCTGAGGACCTGAGTGTACAGGGCGGATTATATAGAAGCATGCGATCCCTTAGATAGGTTGGGCTTGAGCCATGTAGGGCTTTAAGGGTGATAACCAACACCTTGTACTGTGCCCGGAAACTGATAGGCAGCCAGTGGAGTGACTTCAATATTGGTGTTATATGGTCACTCCTTGCTGTTCCTGTGACCAACCTGGCTGGAACCACCGGATTGACATCTGGTCTGGCCAGTACTGGCCTGGGGCTATTGACCTGTGTTGTCTGTACAGGATGATACCAGCCCGGGGAAAACATGGGCCTTTGGGCCTGTGTGTTTAGCTTTTAAGTTAATTCCCCTTGATTTGAAAAGAGTTAAATATGATTAAAGCTACAATCTTTTACACAATCACATGGATATAAGCCCTACTGACCTTATGCAGGCTTACTTCTGAGGTTTGTATATATTAGCATTATAACTTTTGATGGCAATTCTATCCACACTTATCCGGGAATAAGCCTTAGTGACCTTAGCATGCTATTACTCTGAATTAACCCTAATGTGCTAGAAGTCTTGAAGTTGAATCCAGGAGCTATCCTCCAGAGATGGAAGGTACCTACTTATGGACGGAACCCCTACAAGTTTTCAGAGAATTCCACCTTTGCAGCCCCTTATTCAGGAAAGTCTCCTTCCCCAACTGTCTGTGTAGCATTTTCCTTGGACTGGAGAAGCTGCCATAGGGCAGAAGGGGCAGACAAGTCTGGTTTTCCTATCCCAGTTACAAAGAGCTAAACCTGGAACCAACATTCCTTCCAACCATCCTGATTTGGCAGGGACAGTCCCTATTAATCCTCCATCATCCCATTTTTTTCAGCTGCTTTTAAAATGTCCCAGTTTCTGTCTCCTCCCCCCACTTTCCTTATTTGTCCTTGGCTTATTTTGATTGCTAAAAACAATTGAATACAATTGCAAACTGAGTTCAAAGTGCAAAAGTCATTCCACTCAGTTAACTCTGTGGGGGTGGGGGTGGGGGGGTGGAAGAGGAATCTTGCCCTTCTTTGTAGACTCTGCCATAAAAAAAAAGTGCTGCAGCTAACCAAGCTTGTCTGTTCTTCCTCATTAATAACTTTTGCTGTCTTGACCACACTGTAATATTGCTTGGTCACATGTCTGCTGGTTTTCATCTGTGACATGTTGGAGGGTAAGAACCAACCTGTTATACTTTCTGCGGCCACATGTGTCTAATATGAATTGTTGTACTAACTTCACATGCTGTAGGATAGTCTCTATTCTGTAAATCACAGATTCCTAGAGAAGTGAGAAGATGAGTAAAGGGAGGGAAACTCATCACTTGCACCATAAATTGCAGGCAATGACTGACAAATATAAGTGAAACAATCTCTGCAATTCTGCAGCTGAGATGGCTATCTGCCAGTCAGGCTCCAGACCTGGATATTGCTATGATCTCTTAGCAATTATAGTAAATGATATATGGCTTTCAACGCCAGTGGGTTTCTTCCTAGCATTGCAACTTCCTTGGTGTACTCTTGTATTTTCATTATTACATAGATAAAACAGAAAAAAGAATCCTTTATTAAACTGCTAAGTGACACCTAAGCATGTGGAAATCCCTTCTTTTCTCAGATATGTTGAAGCAATTCTTCTCTTTCAATTTTCCACGAGTAAAGAAAGACAGAGTGCTGTTAGCTGAGAGACCAGGGTTTTTTCAGTTGGAGTGTGAAAGAGAAGAGTAATTACCACCTTGCCAGAAAGCTGCTAAGTCATGATACATTTAATAGAGGCATTTAATGACACCCTTTGCAAATTTAGCCTTTCAGTTGATTTATGAGCACAGGTGCCTGATCAGAACGCAGGGCTTCCCAGAGAGCAATGCAGTGCAGAAGTCATGTGACAAAACAACAAACAGAAATACTCCATGACCAAGGCCATTAAGTACTTAGATTTTTCAACAACTTACTCTCATTTCACACATATATGTGTTTACACATATAGTTACAGGTTGTTTATGCATTCTTTATACACAGGATCTGAAATACATGTAACCTCAAACATGCACTTAAAAATAGATAAAAGAAGGGGGGGAAAACCCAGATAGAAACCAATAGTTCAATACACAATATAATGTGAAACATTGGTGTGGTACAGATGGCGCTAAAGCTCTGTCCTGGTGCCGTACTAGGGTTAATGGACTGCGCAGCAACCGCACGGTCCTTAACCCTAGTACGGCATGGCACTGTAACAGTGGCGGAAGGAAGGAATTTTACAAGTAGCAATGTTAATAACATGTTAGATCAATATCTGAATTGTAAATATATTCCTTAAAAGAAAGTTGTTTCAGTAATTGCACTAAATGTGCTTAAAACAGCAGATGATGAAAAAACAATGAAGTAAAAAGTGTCATTAAAAGAAAAGAACATGAGATGTTTATCCTGTACATGTTTCTCCATATACGTCCAGGGAGTGACTGTATTAGTAAGGGCCAGTCCTCTTTTGCCCACAATCAACTTCTTTGTACTGAAGGAAAAAAACAAAACCCTGCAATTCATGTTTGCTTCTTCTTCCTGGATTTCCTCTTGAAATCTGAGAATTCATTGGTGACAATTTTGTTATGATGAGCGAAGGTCTGACAGCTGCTCTTTCCCCTTGGAAAATCCCTTAGCCAGCATGAGGTCTACTTAGTACAATAAACAACACCGTGTGAACTATTTTTGCAGGTGAGTTGCCCTACTGGTGGCCCACCCATAAATCAAGGAGGCTGACTCATGGCAAGAGAAACAGTGCAAGTCAGAGGAATAGGGGAGAAGAATGAAGTGTTACATAGAACCCCCTACTGTTGGTAGGTCATAAACCTGTGGAGACTAGCTATGTATTAGAATTTATTATTTCTTAAGCTGACAGAAACATGAGAATCTAGACATATCTGAAAAGACAATGAAGTGTAGTTCTTTAGAGAAGTTAAGTCCATAATTAAAAGAAGACCTAAGGACATTAGCTATAGTTTCCATTGTGTTTCTTAATTTTTTACATTACTGTAACCATTTGCAAGGAATATGATATACTTCAATACAGTTAGGCAGACACTGTACCTAAATAAAAACTCAGAGAATAGCATTTCCAAAGCAATTCAGACTCACCAGAAATGCTACCCTCCGATATAAATGTCCTTGTGGGATTCTATCACAAAATCCAGCCACCAAATGTTCTGCACAGTAAACATAGTTCCAATTCATGTAATGGCAAACAAACCATTCCATTTTAATGACTTTTGATCCTATAATCCATGCTAGAGCTCAGAGGTGAGCTGACAATTTGTAGAGCTTTTCTATCCTAAACCTTGCCAGCATTTTTTGCTGCCAAAGTGCACACTATTACTGGTTGTGGATCCAAATTACTGAACTAGCATGAAGCAAAGTGCATGAAACACAACCAAACAATGTCCCAAATATATTCATTAAAATGCATTGGCTTTCCCAGTTTGCTACACAGACTTGCCTTATTTCTTGGACTGAATGCAATGATGCCTAAAAGCACCTCTATGTTACCTCTCCAGGTGGCACCAACATCTATACCAGGATACAACTAGATTTCCATGATAGTATGTTTTTTAAAGGAGCCTGGCTCACACTTATAAGGAATGAATTGAAAGCTGTGTATTGTTCTACAATCTCCAACACATTTACCTAGAAAATATGACCAGATTCACACTTTACCAGTGTGGAGGCTGTGTTCTCTATCATCCTAATAAGGTAAGATCCTCAAGTAGGAGGAGCATTATCTTATGGTCACTTGGGCCCATTCCGCACAGGCGTAAAGTACGTCCCCAGGACATACTAGGGTTAGGAAAGGGCGTGCTTTATGCATGCCCCTAACCCTAGTATGTCCCGATGACGTACAAAATGGCGGTGTCCCGTTCTACACGGGTGCCACCATCTTGACGCCGTGGATGCATAGCATCCACACATCCCACAATGGAAGTGACATCACGAATGCGCCATTGGGCACTTGCAGCGCCACTTCCAGGGCACAAAAAGAAGCCACTTTTTGCGGCTTCTTTTTGTTGTGTCCGGGAACCACGCGGTTTGACCGCTGCAGTTCCCGGACACAGCAATCGGCAGCGCCAGCACAGCGCCCATTTTGGGCGCTCTGTAATGCGCCAGAGTTACACAGTGGTCATGCCATACTGTCTCATTAATAGATTGTGATATACACAACCCAATATGCAATTCAATACACATAGGCATGGTGGCCTGGTGGGGCAGTGGTTAAATGCCTGTACTGCAGCCATTTACTCAAAACCACAAGGTTGCAAGTTCAAGACCAGCAAAAGGGCCCAAGCTCGACTCAGGCTTGCATCCTTCCGAGGTTGCTAAAATGAGTACCCAGACTGTTGGGGGCAAATTAGCTTACTTGCTAATTAGCTTACTTGCTGTTCACCGCTATGATCTTTGGAATAGCGGTATATAAATAAAACATATTATTATTATTATTATTATTATTATTATTATTATTATATGTATTTCAATGTGCACTATGCAAACACCTTGTGCATCCATACACAGGGTAAGCCATGTGCAGTGGCATCACATGTGCTAATCTGCTTCTGCAACCTTGAACTGAATATGGCTGCTCCACATTGCATTAAAAAATTGCAATGATTTCACAAAGGAACTTATGCATGCATAAAACTTCAACAAGATTCTAGCCATTGTTTTCATGTGTTGATCTCAGAACCAACTAAGTAGGACCAATGATGCCAAGGCTGACCCAAGATATTTTGCTTACTGGGGTGCAGCATCAAATGGCATTCCCTCTAAACATGCAAATATATTGCATAGTACCCAAAGCCAGCCAAGTTATTTTGCCACTTGAGGCTGAAAATCCCACATCTCTCCATCTCTGCCATTAAAGTAATAGCAGCTTCATTAAAAATACAAGGACAACAAAATAACAAAAAAAAATTCCTCCTGTATTATGACATTGCATATCTATCGTCAGCAGTATGAGGCAGTGCTTGAACCGTGTGACATTTCTTCTGTAAAACTGAAAGAGACCATACCCCTATAAAAGTACTTAAAAGGCTGATTATACTGCAAAAGGAGTGAAATTATCCCTCATTAAAATATAATCATAATATACCTTTGTTACAAAGAATTAACTATTTGCCCAAAGTAATTGGAATTTGTTATTTGAAACTCTGCTTAGGATCATAGCCATTTCTAGACTAGGATTCTTATGGTCAGAATGAGAGACCTTCTGCTAACACTAGAATCTGATCTTTTTACTGATGTTGGCATAAGTTTCATTGATGCAGCTACGTTTGGTCTGGTCCTATTGAGCATTTGCAGAGCAGAAAGGTCTGTCGATGTACCTTGATAGGATAGCAGAGAGGGCAGGGATGGACACATGTGGGGGGGCAGATAGTTTTGAAACTTTTGAATCAGATTTATGCTGGCTATTTAACAAATGAAAGGAATGAATCAGATACCACTGTTGGCATTTGTACTACTTCAGCTATCATACTTTAAAAGGCTTGAGCGGGCTGGCCTCATTCTTAAAAACACTAATTTGGAAGTAAGTTCTGTTTAAATTTAGTGGAATACTCTCTCAATGATATTGGAGAGTAAATTTATTTCTAAATACTTTTACTTGATGTTTTGTGGACCTTATTGTACATCTGCTAATCCCATCTCAAATGATTGACCTTTACTGGTTTTTTAAATTGCCAACCTAACACCTAGCATTTCCCCGTTGCAAGACAGAACATGCTTTAATGCAAGGAAATCAGATCATGCAAGGTACTGTGAAGATCTGTATATTCTTTGAACATTGATTATATTGATGGTTATTTGTTGTGTGTTTTTTTATGGACATCAAGTTGGCCAGGATTGTCTAATTGAGCAATGTGCATTATTAAAGTAGAACTATGGTTAGGCAGAATACTTCTCACAATGCTGCAGAACAAAAACAGAAAAACCCAAAACAAAAAATCCTGTTTGTTTTTTTAAAAGAGAGAGGTAACACAATAGGAGAATGTTCTTTTGAGAATATATTGTAATCATGATGGGGAAATGCATTTTTGTCAGTTAAAGAGCATACAACAGTGAAATCTGAAATCAATATCTCTGGAAAGAAAGAATAAAACCACAAATTGGTGTCAATTTAAACTACATTTGTCCCTCCATATTCACTAGGGTTAGGGGCACAAGACCCCCATGAATATTGAAAAACCACAAATAACAAAAACACCATGTGTTTACCTGAGAGGACACCTCTCTAGGTAATCTCTAGGTCCTCCACTGCAACTCTGTGGTCAACATCTGCCAGACATTGACCACAGAGTTGCACTGGAGGAGCTTCAAATGCCTAGTGGACTGTCCTCTCTAGGAATGTCTAGGTCTTTCAGTGCAACATTTAGTTAAGGTTGACCATAGAGTTGCACTGAGGACCTAGATATTCCTAGAGAGAACATATTAATCAAATCTGTGAATAATCAAATCTGCAAATATCAAATCCGCAAATAGGAAGGGATGATTGTATATGATTCTCCTTGCAGATCCAAGTAGGTTATTATGTCATTGTCACAGTGCAAGATGTTCAGAGAATCATCCTCAGCAGCATTTAACAGTCAATGATTAGAGCCAAATAAACCATGTTCACACTGCATCCTACTTGAGGGTAACTCAACCCAGTACCCATTCTTCGTTTACTGAAAATCATGCAGAAATGAGTTCCTGAGAGACATGGAAGTGGTCACCTGTTGAAAACTGAGTGGAGGGCTTGGATACTAGATTGACTTGTCCCATCTTCTTTGCATTTCTGCTTGAAACTAGAATCCTCCACTGTCAGATTCAAATGGATCTGTTCTTTCCTATTAAAAAAAACTCTACGTTTTTCTCCCAAATTTATAGAGTTGAATAATGCTGGGAAAGATAATAAGGGGCCAAGAAATCAAGCTGGACAGTACTGGGAATGTTTGTCATAATTATTATTAATCACCCTTTGGGTCCTGGACCTGAGGAGGAAAATTGGAACAACTTTTAAGACCGGATTTGATTGTCTGTCTCCTTTAGCGCTTGGGGCTTCAGGAGATGGTCAGCATGTTCAGACTTTCTTAAATGCACTGGACAGAGGCAAGTTACATTTATTGACTTGTCTGTAGGGTTGCTCACCCTTAAATTATTGAAGAGGGAGTAAATATATACCTGCTTCAGTAAGCATCACACTATGGAGCCTGGCTGCAGATCAGTTTAAATAGTTAATAAAATGGCCTTTAGTTTATACATACATTTGTGAGCCTGTTTCTTTCTTCTAATTCATTGAGAAATTATGGGAGCGTGAGATTAGGTTTTGCCAATCCCATAGTAAAGATGAACTGTTTTAGACTGCTTGGTTCCATATCTGATGTCAGCCAACTGATCAGAAAAATTCATAGTGGCTAAGACTAACTCCTTAGGAACTCTTGTCTGAACTGGTGTGTTAAAGAGGTTGGCCACTTCTACATATTAAGTATTGTGCAGAATGGTCTAATGTCTCAACATACATATTAGAGAACAAAAGGGAAGATTTTTGAATGATGCAGCCCAGAGGAGCACCTGAACCAGAGAGGACTTGCCCATGGGTTTCATAAAGGCCTTCAGCCTGGGTTTTAATAACTTTCCAACACAATTCCCCTTCACAGTTCTTTGTGTTAATTAAGGAGATTATCGCATGCAGAAATACTCCTGATATAGTTGCGTGATTCAAAACTGGACGTTATTGCATGTGCTGGTGGCTGGGTGAGTGCAACCTGGATTCAGCCCAGACCCCAGCCACGCTTATCCCACGGCTTTCCAAAAAACATAGCTTGCTGTATTTGAAATTCTGCCATTTTTGAAATTCTGCTGGAGTTGGAAGCATGAAGTCTGTGAGGTCAAAGTGTCAAAGCAAAATGGGAAGGAGAAGTTTGTTTACAATAACAGTAGGCTCAAAGAGGTAGTGTGATGGTTTCAATTTACAGTGAGGACTTTTCTTATAAGTATTGGAACAATAAACATAAAAACAACAGCTTCGGTGCAGTTTATCTGAAGGACCATGTTCTCTCATAAGGCCCTAAGATTCTACACCTATAGGGCATATCTTGTGGGGACTCAAGGAAGTGCCTACTAGATGCATGCTGCTGGGTTCTAGAATACCTTTCCTCAGGAAGTTCAACGGGTCTCCTCCTTATTAACTTTCTGTCACAAGACAAATACTCCTGACCAGTATTCAAGAACTGACCTATTTAAGGAAAGATCTTTTCATACAATGCACTGTGCTGTTCTGCTTTTTATCATTTTAATTTTTTGACACATGTTTTAATTTCTGAAAATATTATATATCATTTGATTACATTGTAATAACAAACTTTTGTATTTCTGTTACCTGTGTTGCAGGACAGAGCACCCAAAAAGGGTGGCCTGCCAGCGCCTGTTTTTCTGCTAGAGGGAAGCCACAGCTGCCAAACTGCGTGGCTTCAAGCCGGCAGAAAAAAACCCCGTGAAAAGCAAATGTTGATTTATTACTAAAAATATACATTACTTCCATCTATTGTGATGATTTTAAACTGTTCTGTGCCTTGTTCAGTGACATGATTTTTGCCATTTCCAATTGAAATAATAGGTACTGCATTATTGATGAATGAAAGGCTGTTCCCAGAAAAGGTTTCCTGACACAGTTGGTAAGATCAGTTGTCTAGTACAATTACCCTTTCATGGACAGTGCCTCTAATTCATACTTTAGCTCTGACAAGACTAAGGTAAAAAGTCATATATGATGGCTGTGTGTAAACAGTTATATTTGCCTAAGTGACACCTTCAGATCCTTATATGCACACATCTGTCACCAAGATGTGGCCTTAAAATGATAAGATCTAAACTGAACAAGTAGTACATAAAGAAAACAATAACTACTACAGGAACAAGGGAAGCCTCACATTAAGAAATTTCAGCTTTGAAAATACTGTTTTTTATTAATTTCATATGCTGGTTTGGTTTCATTTTCTACATATTTAGTTATCCACCAGTCATATTCAGTGTAATGGGAATTGAAGGAATCCCTTTCATCATGATTATCTTTTATTACTTGCACAGTATCTGTGCTAAGACCATTTAAAAAGTAAAAAATTAATCAAAATCCTACTTGCAGGATCAGAAATGTCCAAGTTAAAACAAAAGGTTCCCTTTTAAAATTAGAATTCCCAGAACCCATCAGCCAGCACTGCCATGTTCACCAAATGATTCTGGGATCTGAAGTGTAAAAACATTATTTCTCCAGGTTCCACCTATAATAGCCCTCAGAGATGTATTAGATTGCATACAGATATATAGAACATTAAAGTCAGAATTGTCCAAGCCATTATATTCCTCATAACCATATAGGGATGGGAGAGCTAGACAGTGAAGAAAGCAGGCAGGAAGAAAATCCTATTGCCTTTGACAGACATTTTCAAGCCAAAATCAAAGGCTCTTGCACCTTTACAAAAATTTATGGCTGACAAATCATCATCTTTGTTTTCAGTAACTCCACTTATTATTCAAATTAAAAAAAATATTAAAAATGCTTACATTTTCAACAGTTCACCCACTGCTCCATTTGGGGAAACTTGCTTGTGATATCATAAGTGTAGAACCAACCAGCACATTGCAAAGCAAGTTTCTAGCTCAAGCACACAGAATTTAAGCTTTCTCTGAGTTCAATGCTATGAAGAAATTATTCTTACAAAGAATTTTACTTACAAACATCTTACAAACAAGGTGAATGTTCTGTGACTGCAATTTTATTGTCCATAGTATGCACCCTTAGATTAAGAGGCAGTAACTTGACAAGTAATGTTCTGAACTCTAATCTCCAAAACCTAAGTGTGAACCTCGCTAACCTCAAGTAATAATGTTCAAGTCTGTGGTTTAGGCAAAGGCATATTATTATTATTATTATTATTATTATTATTATTATTATTATTATTATTAACCTTTATTTATGAAGCGCTGTAGATTTACACAGCGCTGTACAAACAATCTTTTTAATTAGACAGTTCCCTGCCCTCGGGCTTACAATCTAAAAAGACATGGCACAAAAGGAGAAGGGAGTGGTGGAGGGAAAGGGTAAGAGGTCCAGCAGTTCCTCTCTACCTACAAGGCCTGGACCAAGGCAGATGGACTGGAGGGAGGGCTTGGCTTCATAATGGATGGTTAATCTTCTTCCAGGGAAAATACATACATATACCTACTTTCTAGTTTTATTTTATTTTTCTTCTGGCTTCAACTAAATATTATTTTAAAAATCTGAACTTCATATACCTAAAGTTATTCATACAACCAAAGGAACTTTTTTTCTGTACTACATATTTCTCTATTTCTGTATTCCAGATAGACATGTGTTAGTTGGTTAACCGCTGCTCCAGTGAAAACAACATAAAGTAAAAGACAGAGCTGTTTTTAAGGAAGCAAAGCATCAATGAGTGACAATATGAACTTTGCCATTTCAAAAAAAAGATTCTGCACTTACAAATAAGCATCCAGTATATCAGTAGAAAATCATTCTTTACTGTTAAGTACTGCTAACATACATGCATTACAAATACAGAAAAAAAATTATCAGTGTGGGAATAGCCCAGTAATGTTTTGCTATAGATAACTAGTTAGAATTCAACAGCACTGTTTAATCATCAGTTGGACAGAGCAAATAAGGGCAGTCATGAAACTCACTGTCTATTGGTTTGCTTTTGTTCACACATATGCAGTGGTGTAATGGTAAATTCCGAAATGGAGTCTGTACCAAGACAATCCCCAAGGAGGGTCCAAAAAGGCAGCTGTGTGTTTATCTGGTTTTTTTCTGCCAAAAATACCTCTGTGATCCAAAATGTTTTGGGGTGGCATGAACCAAGTGAACCATTCACTTTACAAAAGAAATTATTATTATTTAAAAAAGACTGACTCATGATCGAGATGAAAACAACAAGAGGTAGTTTTGACAGAAAAATGCATTTCTGGTCCAACTACTGTGGTTATCACAACTCATTCAGAATTCAGAGACACAGGTATGTTAGTCTGGAATTTCAGCAGGCAAGGGGATCCTGTAGCACCTTTCAGACTAACTAAGGGGATCTCCAGAGGCACCCAGCTTTCCTCCGGAGGGACACTGCAGCAGCCAAACCGCATGGCATCCCTCCAGACCAAAAAGAATCTGGAAAAAACGGGTTCTTCTTGGTGCACGCGGACGTCATCATGGTGCACTTTGTCATGTCCATGACAGAAGCATGGCACCCAGAGGCGGGATGTTCTGCCACACTTGTGTCATGGATGCGTGCACTGCATGAGTGGTACTGCGTAAAGATGGCACCATCCATACGTGCTAGGGCTCTGGAGCGTGCAGATGCTGCATACTCCAGAACCCTAGAATTGGCCATCGCAAACCAGCGGTCTGTACTGGGCCTAAGTGAAAGAGGTTGTAGCATAAACATTTGTAGACTAGGTCTACCTCCTCAGATGTATCTGACTCCAACCATCTGAAGAAGTAGACCAAGTCTACGAAAGCCTATGCTATAACGTCTTTCACTCAGTTAATTTCAGAGATATTATAGCCCTTTGAGACTAACTGAAAGAAAGTATGAGTTTTGGTTGACTTAAGTCTACGAAAGCTCATACTGCCCACTTCTTTCTTTCAGTCTCAAAGGTGCTACAAGATCTCTCTACATACTGAAAAATGGAAGAATTTGAAGCAAATGAAAGGTGATTTGATAAGTGTATCCTTTTTAAAATGTGTCTCCAATTGGTGCTTGAATGTTGAGGACAAAATCATATCTCTGATATAATAAGAAAGACACAGCCATGGAAACCAAGTTACTATTGTATACCCTCTTCCAAACTGAATTAGGAATCGCATTCTGCTGTGGAAAAAGATGAGTTCCATATGGTAGAAAAGAAGAAGAATGAACAACAGTGGCTTAAAGTAACCTCTGCACCAATCTGAAACAGTAAGAAAGGAGTCAGTTGAATAGATTTGTTTGGCCCACAAAAGCTCCAGGGGTATCATAAAATTTGAGGAAAGTGCTTTAAAAGATTGGGACAGTGTCAGGGCTTTTGATGAGTTCCCATGTAACTAAAGATGCTTTGTTGTAACAATGCTTTCCGAAACAGAAAAAAAATTAGTACTATTGATGATACGGCATGATGATGCATAGCTGATTCCTTCCAGGGTATCAATTAACTTTGTTTTCAGCTGAAACAACTGCTTGGAACCAGGTAATCCTCCCACAGAAGTCCCACAGAAACGATCACATCAGAGCTTGCATCAGAACTATGATGGGAGATGGCATATGAGTCTGTTTTCTATAAATTCAAGTCAATAAATCAATCCTCCTAAATAAAAAGGTTTAAGGAGGAACAAGGGATTTGTGAGTATAAATGCAGCAAACAGAATCAATACACTATAAGGCTAGAGAAAAAGCAACATTTTCAAGAAAACTGACAAGTATTAGTAAGGTGTATGCCAGGCTTGTGCCCTCCAGATGTGTCAGACTACAGATCTCATATCCAGTTACCACCACCATTCTTCCATCAGCTGGGAGTGATAGAAGTTATAGTCTGACACATATGGAGACCACCAGCTGAGGGGAAATGTATGTATGTATGTATGTATTTTTATCCCACCTTTCTCCCAAATATATATTCCATGTGCCTGATGTGCTAAAATAATCTGCACAGTGCATTTACCATAGACAATCCATTTTCTGAAAGAATATTGTTTGTCTCCAGACCATAGGTATTCTTGAACATGCACTTATTTGTACCAACTAAAAATTCATTTGGTTCCCTGATAATGCTTCACCTTAGGTCAGCCCCCTGTGTTCAGTCCTGACATCTTCAGTTATGGCTGTGGTGAGCAACTCTTGTTTGAAATCCAACTCTTCTACAAGTAATGAGGAGGTGCTGAAAAGTTCACAAAGCTTTGAAGAGTGCTCTTTTCTATTGTAAATTACTATTTTCAGGATCATAGCTCTAATTTCTAGATTTTTTCCAGATAGTCACGGAGTTGGAGGAGACCACAAGGGCCAGTCCAACCTCCTGCCATGCAGGAATACACAACAAAGCACTCCTAACAGATGGCAATCCAGCCTCTGTTTAAAAACTCTCAAAGAAGGAGACTCTATTAATCTCTGAGGCAGTGTGTTCCACTGTTGAACAGCTCTTACTATGAGGAAGTTATTTCTAATGTTGAGATGGAATCTCTTTCCCTGTAATTTCAGTCCATTGCTCCATATTCCTAGGCTGCATCCACACTGCAGACATGTGCCTGTTATACTCATCTGTGAAGAGTAGTGTTCCAACTTCCAGCATGGAGATTTTGAGACTGAAGATGCAGCAGGAACTGGGAGGACTTCAACAGTATCAGCTCTTGAAATTTTTGACCACGTTCATGACCTCACTTTGGCAGATAAGTGAATCTCAGCTAAAACAATTGCTGAGACACTAGACTAGAAATATCTCGAGAATGCATTAGGTTTACAATTTATGAGTAGTTGGCTATATAGTAGCTGTCAGCCAAGTGGGTGCCAAAATGTTTGAATGCTAATCAGAAATGAAATAGAGTGGATACCTCCAAGTTGATTTTGCAGCATTTTGAGGGCTCTAATGGTAATTTTTTGGAATGAGTCAGCACTGTTGATGAAACATGGTTACATCACTATGATCCAGAGAAAAAACAACAGTCCTTGTCATGGTGGCACTCAAGTTCTCTATGGCTGAAGAAATTAAAGACTCAAAGGTCAGCAGAAAAGATCATAGCCACAGTTGTTTGGAATAAGGAAGGTATTTTGATGGTTGACTGTCTTCAGAAGGGCAAATAGTTAAGGCTGAACTTGCTGTGCTTTAACTTGCTGTGCTAATTGAAGGAAGCATTGAAAGAAAAATGGCAAGGGAAACTGTGGAAAGGTGTTCTTTTTTTGCAGGCAAGATAACGGATGTTTGGAAAAAATTGGCGTTTTTGTGCATAGACCATCCACCCTACTCACCAAATTTTGTTCCATGTGACTATTTCCTATTTGCAAACTTTAAAAACAGTTTGAAAGGAAAGAAATTTTAGAATGATTCAGGAATATTTAAAGAAACTTGAGAAATGATGTGCCAAGTGTGTTGAACTTTGATATGAATATGTAGCATAGCATGTAAGTTTCATGGCTCTAGGACCTTGGTTATTCCCTTCTTGGTCCGACCGAGGACTTTTCATCACCCTCTGTACTATAGCTGCTATCTCCAGCTGATGATCAGAGATAAGAGTATATTTAAACTTGCATTGAACTATGCTGAGCTTTTCAGGCGGAAAAGCTTTTCCATGAAACTCAGCTATGATTTACAGGCATGTGAGCTGTTGCACTGGAACTCATGCTAACTAGACATGGATATTGAGTTGCCATGAACTAAACTGGATGAACTAAAAGATGAGGATTGCTATCACTGTAATAATAAATTTCCTTTTAAAATATCACAGGAAGGTTCAATTAGAAACAATATAGGACCAGAACTAAGGATATCTCAAGCTGAATCCAGCTTTACAGAGTCAGAAAATGGGGAAATAAGGCTAATCCTTTAACAGGCATGTCTTAGATCAGGAACGATGATGTGCAATATGATGAATTGGGCTTATCCTTCATGTAGCAAAGATGTCCTACCATATCCTCTGTTGCCATATGAAGCATGTGAGCCCTACAATATTGTCAGAGGAATCTCCGGCCCCATATAGACAGGCCAAAATAAAGCTACTTCGGGTCACTTTGGAGGTATGCTGTTTAAATGATGCATGTGTCTTAAGAGTCCAGAAGCCGTGCCAAAGCCACGATCCAATCCTAAAGACTGGAGCGCAGCTTTGGTGCAGCTTCCAAACTCTTAGTACGCATGGATCATTTAAACAGCATACCTCTAAAGTGACCCGAAGCAGCTTTATTTTGGCCTGTCTGTATGGGGCCTCCCTGTGGGGTTCCTGTTTCTTGATGACATTTGTGGCTGGCAGGATGGGCTCAACAGTGGGAAGTCTTAAACCAGCAGGGTTTTTTTTAATCACTGAAGTTTCAGTAGCAGCATTCTCAGTTTCTCTTGTAAACTGTTGCAGTATGCAGTGCCATTAGCACTTTGTGTTATTTTCATTCCTCTAGTCAGAAAGGAAGGAAGGAAGGAAGGAAGGAAGGAAGGAAGGAAGGAAGGTATATCTATGTTAACATAATGCTATCATCAAAATATGAAGAGCCCCAGGAAAAGGAAATAGATTACAGCTTGCCTTTGCCCTCTTCCAGATTCCGAACCAAATAAATGGGTGCTCTGAAGAAGAATTAAAGGCTCTCACTACTCTTGGTGCACCCCAGCTTGAATTTCAATACAGTCTTGAAATATTGGAACAATCTGATATTGATAGCAGAGTTATCTCACTACATTCCAGCCCTGAAAAACGAACATAGAATGTCAGCATGGCAAAAATTCAGTTGCAGGAGAGGTGGCTGTTGTTGCTGCTTCTTCTTCTTTAAAACACACATACCACAAAAGAAATTGCAAGTGTGTTCAAGCCACTGTATACTTTTCAGCTGAATTCTGTGCCACATGTTGTTGAGTTAGGTTTCTAGGAAGAAAGGAAGGAATCAATCCTCTATTGCATTAAAATTAATACATGTCAAAATGTATTATTCTGTAATAAAATAGAAATTGCAAAAAGCTAATAATACTGTGTTTTCAAATTCTAACAAAACTATGGTCACCACAAAATAACTTGGCTGCACTGAACCACTTTAATAAATGTAAATTATTAGAGAGATTTTTTTGTAAACTATATATATATATATATATATATATATATATATACAAACAATTCTACATAAACTGATAAAAATAGGATTATCTTCTATAATTCATATCACATTTCATTTATTATATTTATCATATCCATCCATATATCCATATGTTATATATATATATATATATATATATATATATATATATATTATACTTAATTTACTTCCTAAAGTCATCCCAATAGCCAGTCCTATATAAATCATATAATAAATCAACAATTTTTCCATGAAAATCGCTTGGAGTCCAGAAACTTCCATAATTTTTTCTGCCTCTGCCATTTCTGAGCACATGCTTTAATTACAAGTTACCACTTTTCCTCCGTTTGTTTAATATCTTTATTATTCAAAAGATCTGGCAGTTTGTCTATTTCTCTCATCTCCAATACCTTTATTAGTTAATCATCTAAACTCGGTATATCTTTGTTCTTCCATTTTTGTGCTATTATCAATCTCGCAGCTATTAACAGCTGCAAGAAATTATCAGAGAGATTTTATTTATGCATAGAGTCAGAGCTTGGGAAACTTTTTTTTCTTACATTACTGTCAAAAACTACATTTTTCACCTTCAGCTTACAATTGTTCCCATCTACATGCCACTAAAGTCATGGCTGGACAATAGCCTCACAATAGCACCATTCAGGAGAACCTGCTTTTCCATGAGTGCAGCCTTCCCACTAAGTGTCATTTCACTCTGCCAAGGAAAAGGCAGTCTGGAAATGTTCACTAGCATTTTTCTTTGATTATGATGTCAAATGTTCTGAGGCTGAGCCTCCATAAAATCCAAAACAGTTACCAGAGCTAAAACCAATTCACATTAATCCTAGTATAAATTGGTAATAAATGCAGCAGAACTGCATCTTTTTGCTTCCTGCTGTGCGTGACGCTGCCCTTGGACTATTGGCTGCAAGCCAAAGCCTCATCAGATTCCTATAAGTGTGCAGTGCTCCATGCATACACTCTTCTTTGACTCTTCCCACTTTCATTCATGTGTACATGGGATTCCCTATTTCACAGCAGAGCCTCGAGGTAATTACTTTCCCTTTCTCGCTCTTTTTGTTTCTTTTGTAGTTGTCATTTTGATTTTGCATTAAATATTCTTTGAGTTTGTCTAAGCTTCTTACTCTGAATGCTAAAGTGAGGATTGTTCAAGATATTGTTTTTCTCATCATCATGTATGGATGTGAGAGCTGAAGAGTTGATAGGAAGAAAATCCACTCATTTGAGATATGATTCTGGAGAAAAGTGCTGAGGATAGCATATACAGCCAAGAGTACAAAACAAATGGGTTCTAGAATAAATCAAGCCTGAACTCTCTCTAGAAGCCAAGAGGACTAAATCAAGGCTGTCATGCTTTGGCTACATCATGAGAAGGCATGAATCATTGGAACAGACAATAATGCTAGGAAAGGTAGAGGGCAGCATAAAGAAAAGAAGACCACATGCTAGATGGATGGACTTGATCAGGGAGGATATGGGCCTGGGCCTATAGGACTTGAGTATAGCAGTTGGGGACGGGATCTTGGGGATGTCTCATCCACAGAGTAGTCATGAGTCAAAGTCGACTTGAGGGCAGTTAACAACAACAAAGTTTCTTTGGGATGAATTTCAAGGTAGGCCACTTTGTCTTGAGACCCAAACCCAAGTGAAGATTCAGAAACCTTGTTTCACATTGACTATCATGAATAATTCTAGCATGACTAGCATGGCAGACTCAATAGCCTCTTGGATGGAAATTAATCGGGTCAACAAGAAGGTGCTGGATATTGGTATATGCATCTTTGAAGTGTTTTTAAATGGAATTATTAATAAACTTTAAAAAATGTCTTACAGATTTGGATAAAAATTATGGACATAAATGCTTTAAATGGGGGACGCAAGGCTCAATTTCATATTAGGGTTTTTGATTGTTTCACATTAGGACCTGGATAATAAACAAAGTTTTTCCCCAGTTGGGCCTGACAGCTTCAGTAAGGCTCACTGGAAATTCTTCCCAATAACAGTATGTTACTTTTCTATGACAGAGTGATATGCTTGATTCTTTGACAATGGGTGCATCTACAATGTTGAGATAACACAGTTTGACTTGGTTTTATCTGCCATAGATCCATCCTATAGAATCCTAGCATTTGTAAGTTTTGTGAAGCACCATCACTCTTTGACAGAGAAGGCTAAAACTTTGTCAAACTACAAATCCCAGGATTCTGTAGGATGGTACTACAGCACTTAAAGTGTTGCCAAACTGCATTATTTTGATAGTATAAGTACACCCAATGATGAAACAAGTGAGGCACTGCAATTTGGATCACCAAAATTCTACAGAATAATGGTCTGAACACTAACAATTTGTCTTACATGCCTGGTAGTGCCTCTGTAGATTTTGGAAAACATATGTCAGTGTATATTTGAAACAGTTTAATAGCTGCCTTAAAAGGAGATGCACGTACAGCATAATCCAGAAATGAGGTGCAAGTATAATAAAATTCATCGTTGCCTCAAACATGGGGTGAAAGCGGCAATGATGTGCTCCCTCCCGGGAGCAAAAAAGAAGCTGCCTAAAGCAGCTTCCTGGAAGGGATGCAATTGGGGCACGTGTACGCCCCAATCGCATCACTTCCTGCCAGCGCTGTTTGGGCACTGCACAATGCTCATGCCACCACCCGTGTGGAGGGTGGCAAGCCATGATTGTAGCATTCTTGCGGACTAGGGCTGCTGGGCATCTAAATGCCCAGCCTCATCTAGCCCTAGTTCATGATGAAGATGCTGCAAACTGCCCATCTAAAAGTCCAAAATGAATTGAAGGCACATAACATCAACATTCCTAGCCATTAGGGATCACATAAGGAATGGTTCCATGCCTGTCATAAATAGCCAATCAGAATTGTCTACATCAGTTACAGACAGAAATGAGGCCATGACCTACTGGTTGATCTGTCAGTGTTAACAATGGACCAGCAAGTAGTCCTGGCCCCTAATTCTTATCAATAACAAGAAGAAAAACAGCTCTTTGTCCACCCTGAAACAAGCTGCTGAATAAAGAAAAGTTGAGCTGAAACTAGGTATACATGCATCTAGTGGAATTGTGAGCTCCATTTTTAAACAGAAAACAAATACCTGGGTTGAGCATAGGCAAAGAGGTATTATTAATTCTAAATGTGTATTTGTCAATGTTAACCACTATCCAGCAGCAGGCTCCATTTACTGAGCTTTGTGGTTTTGGTTAAAAGAACTCATATATCTGATAACAAAAAGACAGGTGTAAGTGGGCTAATACTAACTGAGTTATTCTTACAGAGACCTGAAAGTGACTGAAATAAGGTCAGAATTTTGAACTGTTCAGTCGCTTGTGTATGGGAACAAAGCGAACTATTGTAATAATCAATACAAAGACACAGAAGACAAGGTAAAAAGGCAGAACAAGAAATGTCTTCCACATAATTCAAGAAATCAAAGGGAAATTTAAACCAAGAATGGAGATACCATATGACAGAAAGGAGAACACACTATATGATCAAGACAAAATAAAGAGACAATGGAAGGATACTGAAGACTTATATAAAAGAGATTAAGGGATAATGGATCCCTTCCAGAAAGAACCTTGGGATGACAAACTCATCATTTAAGAAAATCAGGTGGAAACTGCTCTCAAATCACTAGGGAGAAATAAATTATAACGAACAGATGGTATACTAATAGAACTGTTTCATGCTACAGAGAGAGAATCCATCCAAATTCTAACACAAATCTGCTAACAATTATGGAAAACAAAACAATGTCTCACAGATTGGAAATTTTCTTCCAGTCCTCAAGAAAGGGAACACTAAGGATTGTAGCAGCCATCTGACCAGTGCATTAATCTTTGAGTTAAGCAAAGTAATGCTCAATATTAGAGTAAGATTATTATTATTATTATTATTATTATTATTATTATTATTTATATTTCCTGCCTCTCCCTGCGGATCGAGGTGGGATTACAGCAATAAAAAATATTCCAACAATAAAAACATATCAAATACATACAATAAAACAGTAGTATTCTTATCAATATCATTCGATTAATTAAATCTTCCTATAAAAACATGCCATACTAACAGAGGTGGAGTATTTTATAACAGATTTGGTGGATAGGCTCACCAGAAGAGATCCATCTTGAGTACTTTCTTGAAGGCATCTAAAGTGGTAATAAGGCGGATTTCTTCCAACAAGTCATTCCATAACTCGGGGGCTACGGCAGAAAACGCTCTGTGGGAAGTTGTTGTAAGCCTAGTCTTTACATATTCTAATGATTTTTTCCCAGATGTTCTGAGAGTGCAGGGCGGATTGTGTACAGAGAGGTGTTCCCTCAAGTAACTCAGGCCCGAGCCATATAGGGCTTTAAAGGTAATAACCAACACTTTGTACTGGACCCGGAAGCTAATCGGCAGCCAATGAAGAGATTTTGGCTTGGGCCCAGGGTACTTGGCGGACCGCCTCTCTCCATACAATCCGCCCCGCACACTCAGGTCTGCCGGGAAGCAACTACTACGAGTTCCAGACGCAAAATACTCTACAACAACACAGAGAGCCTTTTCCATCTCGGCCCCATAGCTCTGGAACTCGCTTCCCGGCGAGCTCTGCTCGGCCACCTCCCTCGACCTTTTCAGGAAGGGGCTAAAAACCTTCCTTTTCCAGCAGGCTTTCCCCTAATGTCCCAGTTGTAGCCCCTGCTCTCCCTATTACTGTTTGCATTTGTGCTAGATCGGATGTTATTAATTTGTACCTTTTAATATGTATTAATTGATGTGTTTTTTGGTGACTTTGTAACACTGTTTTTATATTGTAACCCGCCTTGATCTTTGGAAAGGCAGGCTATAAATAAAGATTTTATTTATTATTATTATTTTAATATTGATGTTATGTGGTCAGACCTGGATGTTCCAGTGACCAATCTGGCTGCTGCATTTTGAACCAGCTGAAGCTTCCAAACTTGGTACAAAGGTAGCTCCAAGTAGAGCGCATTACAGAAATCTAAAGGGGAGATAGTACCCCTGCTTCAAGGTCCTTTCAGTCTAGGTAAGGGCACAGCTGGCATATCAACCAAAGTTGGTACCAAGCACTCCTAGCCATCGCATCTACTTGAGATGACAACTGTAGAGACGGATCCAGGAGTACTCCCAAACTGCGAACTTCGTCCTTTCAGGGAAGTGTGGCCCCATCCAAAACAGGTTGACAAATTTCCTTGCCTAGGCCTTTGGGATCCTATCGCTAGTACCTCCATTTTCTCTGGATTCAGTCTGAGTTTGTTTTCCCTCATCCAGCCCATTACTGACTCAAGGCAGGCATTCAGAGGCAGCCATCCTTGGTCACAGCAACTGTCAGAAATATATTTGGGTGTCATCAGCGTACTGATAACATGGCACCCCATGCCTCCGGATGATCTCTCCCAGCGGCTTCATGTAAATATTAAATAGCATGGGGGACAGGATGGTGCCCTGAGGGATGCCAGATGTCAGTTCTCTCTTAGAAACTCAACTATCCCCCAGCCTGGAATTTACCCGAGAGGTAGGACCTGAACCACTGGAATGCAGTGCCCCCAATACCTATCTCCCCCAGGCGTCCCAGAAGGATACCATGGTCGATGGTACTGAAGCCCACTGAGATGTCCAAGAGCACCAGCAGGGTCACACTTCCCCTGTCAATGCACAGATGGAGATCATCAACCAAGGCGACCATGGCAGTTTCAACTCTGTATCCCGCCCTGAAGCCAGTTTGAAATGGGTTAGAGTCAGAGAAAGTGTGAAAACTGGAGGGAAGAACACTAACAATTTAAAGTATGCAGATTACACAATATTAATGATAGAAAATATCACAAATGAGGAACCAGTGGTGTCAGTAGGGTTGGTGCGGTAACTCTTAATGTCAGCCCCCCCATTGACATCCTCTCATTTCACGCCATACAGTATCCTTAGTAATGCTTTTTTACACCAATGTTACTAATAAATCGTAATTTCCATATACCACTGAATGTAATGCTAATAATTATGACACTAACAACTAGCAAAATTAAAATTATATCTTCGGATTACAATATCACACACACAACCTTAATGTAATTACATATACATAGTGACATTGTATGCAAAACACGCCCTCTAATGAAGAGATGAAATTGAAATATCAACTGAGATCGATATTGATAGAGAACTGGGAAGATACCAGAGTCAGATGCAGACTGTGTTACATGATTCATGTTTTGACCTCTGTGATTGTATTTTATGTATAACAATTACATTTTATCCTTTTATCTCTTTGGCTATTTATAGTTGTAGTACAATCCAAAGTTTTTATAATTAGAGTTTAATAATGGTTTTTGTGACTTGATTGTTATTGTATTTGCTGGTCAATGACCGAATAAACTTTTACATACATACATACATACATAGTGAAGATGTGATGATTTTAAAGAAAATTTAAAAAGAATA
Organism: Sceloporus undulatus; assembly: GCF_019175285.1. Taxonomy (NCBI): domain Eukaryota; kingdom Metazoa; phylum Chordata; class Lepidosauria; order Squamata; family Phrynosomatidae; genus Sceloporus; species Sceloporus undulatus. The sequence goes on along the minus strand of NC_056522.1, from coordinate 116,518,799 downwards.
AAAATATTAAAAATGCACTTTTTATTTAAAAATTTGAAATTTTACTTTAAAAAAATTCTGGTGCTCTCCTTTCTCCTCCCACCGAATGCCCCCCACTCCCCCATCTCTCAAAGCATTTTAAAGGAAAGCAGGTGAATGAAAAAGTGCATTTCTGCCAAAAGGTAAGTGTTTGAGGAGCAGTGGTGTCACCCCGCCTTTAGGGAGTCACCTGGTTTGGTCCACACCTGCCGCACCCCCTTAGTGATGCCACTGTGTAGAACTACTGTGATAAAGTACAAGGAAGAAAGTGCAACAACTGCTTTAGAGTTATTTATTAAAGGAATAAAATAATGACCACAGATGATTTACATAACTGTAAAGTGAATAATGAAGAGATTGATATAAAGATTTTCTATATCTTGGATCAATAATGAATCAGAATAGAAACTGTACTCAAGATATCAGAAGAAGACTAGGATTTGGAAGGACAGCTATGGAAAACCTAGATAGGTTCATCAAGTGTAAAGATAACACGATAACACCAAAGTCAAAATCCTACATGCCTTAGTATTTCTGATTTTAATGTATGGTTGTGAAAGCTACATAGTGAGGGAAGAGAATTATCTAGTTTGAAATGAGCGGTGCAGGAGAATAGTTCTGAAGATACCACAGACTGCTAAAAATACAAATGAATATGCCCAAGAGCAAATCAAGCCTGTTTTGTCAGTGGAAGCCAAAATGACCAAATTGAGGTTATCATATCTTGGGTATATCATGAGACAAACTCATTCATTAGAAAAGCAATAAGGTTCAATAAAGCTGGAGGCAATAGGAAAAGAGGAAGACATTACATGGATTGACTCAATCAACCAACAGTGTAAGTTTGCAAGACTTTAGGAAGACTTGATGACTGGAACTCTTGGAGGTCTCTTATTCATAGGGTCACCATAAATCAAAGCTGTCTTGAAGGCAATTAACAGCAGCAGCAAGAACAATCACATGGGTGCTTGAGAGTGATGTTATGAACTAGAAGATGTTATTTCATTATATACCTTCACCAAGGGCGAATAAAACTAATTCATAGTGAAGGCAATGCCACTTGATAAGTTAATATTTCCACTTCCTTTCAATACAATATTTCCTCAAATGCCAAATTTCAGCATTTTTCTCCACCTCCTTTCACTTCCTTACTGCTAATTATATATCATGATGTGATATCATGTTGTAAAATTGCAGATTTACTGTGTTTCAGTATATGCATGTAGAATACAATCTTTTGAATGCTATTTTTTCATTTTGTTTGTCTTACTTCTTTTCTTTCACTTAATTTTTGTCCCACCATGAAAACAAACATGTGTAGTGTTCATTTCATCTAGAGAAGCTTATGAAGTCCAAAGCTAAGAAATGCTTACTATGCTGAATAAAATAAAGCTCAGAATCTGAAAGAAAAAGAAATTACAATTTTTAAAAAACAATACTGTTGGGTTCTGCAAAAGAAAACTTCAGCTTTTCTACTTACTGTTTTCTGACTGACAAAGAATACGGATAAGCAAAGAGATAGCAGTATTTGAGGGGAAGGTGGCATAGTAAGAAAGCAAAGCAAAGGGTGGGGGGAAAGGCAATTGAATGGGGCAGAGTAAATCTGGAGAACCAAAACCATAGGTTAGTTGAGGTTGTTGGAACTGAGACTGCCTAATCAAAAAAGCAAACTAAACAATGAGCATTTGCATTTCAAAATAATGTTAGGTAGCAAGGATGATGGTATTTTACCTAATCTGTTCAGAATGAAAAACTGCAAATGGCATCCTTGAGAGGCCTACTAAATCAAAATTCTTTGGATATTTAACAAAGTATGCATTTGAAAGTCTGAACACATCTTCTCCTAAGATGTTTGTTTTCCACCCTCTTTCCACATGTTTCCCTGTAGTGCCACACTCTAGGGAACCTTTTCTACTGCTCTTAATAAGAGAAAACAGAGAGCACAAGAGAGAGAGAGCAAGAGAGAGAAAAAAAGGATGGCCCACTTTTTGTTGTGAGAAGTCTCCTGTGCCTTTTACAGATGCGCAAGCACCAACAATTTAACAGCTGAAACCATTTTGCACCAATAAAGTACAATGATGGAGGAATCTATAGTAGTATAGCAGAGCCAGGACTAACACAGTCAAATTGATGCAACTTTTTGATTAATAAAATATTTTAAGGGTGGCTTCCTCATTAATGGGTAATTAACATATAAAAGCTTATATTGTTGTTTTTGTAGTTAACTGCTCCAAAGTTGACTTCAACTCATGGAGACTCTGTGGATGAGACACCTCCAAGACCACCTATCCTCAACCTCTCTGCTCAGATCTTGCAGTCCCAGGCCCATGTACTCCCTGGTTGAGTCTAACCATCTAGCATGTGGTATTCCTTTACTCCTACTGTCCTCCATCTTTCTTACCATTATTGAATAGACTAGGAACCTGGGCCACAGCTAACAAAATGAACTTCAACAGGGAGAAATGTAAGGCACTGCACTTAGGGCAAAAAATGAAATGCACAGATATAAGATGGGGGACACCTGGCTTAAGGAGACAACATGTGAAAGGGATCTAGGAGTCCAAGTAGAACACAAGTTGAACATGAGTCAACAGTGCGATGCGGCAGCTAACAAGGCCAATGTGATTTTAGGCTGCATCAATAGAAGTATAGTGTCTAGATCAAGGGAAGTAATAGTGCCACTATTTCTGCTCTGGTCAGGCCCCACCTGGAATATTGTGTCTCCATTTCTGGGCGCCACAATTCAAAAAGGACATTGAGAAACTGGAGCGTGTCCAAAGGAGGGCGACTAAAATGGTGTGAAGGGTCTGGAAAACCTTGCCCTATGAGGAACGCCTTAGGGAGCTGGGGGTTTTTAGCCTGGAGAAAAGAAGGTTAAGAGGTATGCTAGCTCTGTTTAAATATCTGAAGGGATATCATATTGAGGAGGGAGCAAGCTTGTTTTCTGCTGCTCCAAAGACCCGGAGCAATGGATGCAAGCTGCAGGAAAAGAGATTCCACCTCAACATTAGGAAGTGGAACACACTTCCTCGGAGTGTAGTGGAGTCTCCCTCCTTGGAGGTCTTCAAACAGAGGCTGGATGGCCATCTGTCGGGGATGCTTTGATTTGGATTTCCTGCATGGCAGGGGGTTAGACTGGATGGCCCTTGTGGTCTTTTCCAACTCTATGATTCTATGATTCTATGTATTTTCTAATTATTCATTTTTTCTCATAATATGGCCTAAGTGCAACAGCCTCGATAATCTTGGCTTCCGGAGACAGTTCAGTCTTGATCTGTTCTAGAACCCATTTGTTTGACTTTTTGGCCATCCACATTATCCCCAGCACTCTTCTCCAGCATCACATCTCAAAAGAGTTGATCTTCTTCCTACTAGTTTTACAAAAGATCCTTTCTGAAGATGAAAAAAACTGCAAGCATTGGTATGCTGGCATGGATCAAAGCAAGTGCCATCATTTTTTGATTCTTTGGTGATGTGGCTTTGGTACTTTAATATTTATCTAATGCCTACTTGTTTAATCTTTCCCATTAGTGGAAAATCCAGCTAAAATAAAATATTCCACAGAGATTTTCTCAGCATAAATACTATCAATTACCTGTGTACCCTCTCATTTTTGCGCCATGTGCATGGTACAATTGAATTCTTCTTAAATTGTCTGCTGCATCAGGATTCCTGGGGAAAAATCTACAACTCCATCGAAGAGCACAAGACATGCATGGTCTATATTATCAACCACTACGCTATCGTCATTCACCCATGCGTCAATCACTGGCAGAACAGAACATCTTTTCCCCATTCAGGTCATGCCCACGAGAGTTGCAATCATGGCAATAGTGTCAAAATTGTTACTAAGTAGCAATCACGAATATGAAGCAATTATGGTTGAGTAAACAGTTACATATTCATGATAGCTAGTTAGTCATGATTGTTACAATATTGTCACAGTTGTAACTCTTCCCCAACCTATGTTACTGGGTATCAGCTGCATGGCGAGAAAGATCCATTCTGTCATCAATAGGAGCAAGAAGGAATGACATTTTTATTGGGTTTGAGGAAGCTGATGCAGGTGAGGTTGAGTATACTGAACAAAGTATTTAGGTATTCTTAACTAAGGCATGAAACAGACCACCCCAAAAGTCCAGGCTGGCAGTGGCCTGTTTTCCCCCGGAAGGACATCGCAGCAGCCAAACTGCGCGGTATCCCTCCGCCCCAAAAAGAACCCAGAAAAAAGAGTTCTTTTGGGGTTACCATGTGCATGTCACGAGTGTGCCATTGGTGCACTCGTGATGTAAGTGACACACAGCAGTGTCTATATGCTGCACGTCGCTTACATCAAGATGGCGGCCCCCGTGTGGACAGGAGACCACCATTAGGCCGCCACCTGAATGTTGGAAGGTTCCAGAGTGTGTGGATACTGCACGCTCTGGAACCCTAATATCAGCGGCATGTTTGGTGGGACTGCAAGAGAGCTGGTTCAGTGGCTGCTCCCAGGCTCCTTTCAAGGGCTTCCTTCTTATTATCCTTCCATTAAGAGGTAAAGATTGTTACATTCCAATTGGTTTGGGGGAACTGATTGTTTTACAAGGACAGCCTTTATTAGTGTACTGTGTTATTTTTTATCATTTGCTTTCTAATGGTTCGGTTTTAAATGTTTTTATATTTTAAAAATATTCATAATTGAACTGCATTTTAAAAATAGCTTTTTGTATAATTCTATCCTTGTATATTTTATTTTGTTTGCTGCCTTGAGTCCACGTTTTGGAGGAGAGGTAAATAAATAAATGTAATACATTGCAATACAATACAGCTTTATATTCAGAAAGTTCCACAATTATCTCTTCAACCTCTAAGATGGGCTAGGAAAGAGCTTCTCTTTAACTCTGGAAAGCCACTGTCAATCTATGGAGATTATCACACAGCTAAATAAAGCTTCTTACCACTGCCGAATTCAAGCTTCATTTGGGCTGCATACTGGTGTTATTGCAAGGCTTTTGTCCTCAAAACCGCCATCCAGGTGCAGCCTGACTCAAATGCTGGCCCTTGAACCCGCTTCGGCAGCCATTTTTCAAAGTCAGGAGCAAACTTCCGGGAATCTAAGCACATTTATGTTTTTAGCTACAATGAGTCTTTCATTGGGCAAATTACAATTGTGATCCAGGGTATGTGTGTTTACTTAACACTCTGCTCCTGGAGCCACTTAAAAATTGAAGTACTTGGATTTAAATGGCATCCTGATTCGCAATGCATTACCTGTACCTAGAGGTTAAAATCAATCACATTTCCACACACTGCACTAAGGATCAGGCCATTAGCAATATTGACTGCAGCTAGACTTAATTGGTTTAATGCTAAATGGCTTCTGGATTGGAATATAATGCAAATATTTTTACCCTCCAATCTTAAACACATTACTCACACCCCAGAATTTTTATTATTAGCTACTGAAGATTTTAAAAACCAGTTTCACAGTTTCCAATAGAAAAAACCCAGTACTCAGATGCATTCTATTTGCTGGACTGAAACAATTAAATTTTGCAACTCCAACTGATTTAAGGGCATTTCCAAAGCCATTCACTAGTTTCTTGGCAATATAATCAGCAGAGGCCAATGGGAGTGAGTGGAACTGATTCAGGTTTTGTAATGTTTTATTATATGCAGTTAGTGAGAACCCCTCTCTAGATCAGATGCCTCAGTTTCAGTGACAGATGAATATTGGGGGTGTCAATTCACATCTACATTAGTGGGAGCTTTCCAACTTTGAAAAATGGCCACCAAAGCGAGTTCAGGGACCTGTATTGGAGCCGTACCCAGATAGTGGTTTTTGAGGACAAAAGCCATGTGATAACATTAGGGTACAGCCAAATGAAACTTCAATTTGACAGTGGTAAAGCACATTTTTCAGCTGTACGATAATCCCCATAGTGGATAAAATCAGGGATGGAGACTTGGACATTTCACATTAAGGTACCTGCTGTGCAGTGAAATTCACTGGATGAACTTGAAGAAGATATCCTCTCAACCTGACCTACCTCACAGACTTCTTGTAAGGATTAAAAAGTGGAATAAGAGGCCCAAATGCATTGCATTGAGCTAATGTGAATAATCTAAAAGTAATTTTAAAAGGAAGGAAGGAAGGAAGGAAGGAAGGAAGGAAGGAAGGAAGGAAGGAAGGAGGGAGGGAGGGAAGAAGGAAGGAAGGAAGGATGAACATTTATCTACTTTGCCAGATCAAGGCCAAATGTGTTTAGGATTATGGTGTCATGAAGTCACTGTTGAAAGCCTGCATCAACTCTGTCTAATAAAAACAGAAATGGGCACATTCTTGAATATTTTGAATTCCATCTCAGTTTGGCTCTATTATTCCTGATTAATATTTCCCAGAAAGGGATGACAGCATGTGGACATGATGTACTATGAAGTTTCAGTCTTGATGGAACTGCAGGAAAATTACAGGCAGAAGTATGAGAGGTGAGCAACTTCCTTGCCCATCTGTTCCTTGTTAACTGCAGAGGAAGTTTTCAGTGGTGGAAGGTCATGGTCCTTTGGTCATAGTTCTCTTAGGCAGTGTCTGCACGGACAGAACACCTCAGGAACAACCCAGAGTATTTTGGCTTCAAAGCTGCCCCGAAGTTCCCCCATTCCCTGAGCACTCCACAGCAGTGGTGGGCAGCTGTTCACACACAGGAGTAGATGCCTCTGAGGTAGAAATCAAGGTGCCCAGCATTGATCACATATCTGGGCACCTTATTCTGACCTCAGGGGGAGCGACTTATGCCAACAGTGGTGGCAGCAGGTGATGACATAGCAGAAAGTACACATGAACACCAGAATCTGGGAGTGCACTTAATGTCAGCTGGACTGGTTATTGAGAGGGTGGAGAGGATGTGTTATCTGGCCCATGCAGACATTGCCCTAGTGGATCAGCTCATGCTGTTTGTATTTTTCTTTAAGCTCCTATTCTTCTGCTTCTAGATTCAGTCTTTCATGGTCTGTATAGATAATTGGGGAATGGACAAAGACTTTTTGAGCTAATGCTGAAAATGTTTTCATAAACTATTGTTTACAGTCAGCAATAATTAGAAACAAAGCACCATCCCTTTAGCAGAACATAGTTTTCTGCCTTTCTCAACTTTTACCTACATTTACAGATTCATATCAAGTCTGCAGTAACTGTAGCTTCCTTTTCTTGGCTCTTCTTCCCTAATCTGTAAACCAGAAGGTGTTTGAAAGGCTATATCCTCCCTTCTGAGAGTGGCTGGGTCTTATGATCATCTGGAGAGTCCAGCCTTATAGTCCCATGGCTGCCACCTCTATAGGCATGTGGTGGGGATGTGACAAAAGGCCTTTTTCAGTGGCTATTCCCATGCTTTGGGTCTCCCTACTAAAAGCAACTAGGCTGGTCCTCTCCCTGTTGGCCTAGTCCCAGCATCCCAGGATCTTGTTCAGATACAGCTTTGGCTGCTAAGTTGGGTGTTAATGGGTTGAATCATCTTGTTTGCATTTTATTAATGCATTTCAGATGTGTTCTATATGTTAATCATATTTATTTAGTTAGATTTGACCACTCTTAGCTTCCTTAAGTAGCACTTATTCATGGAAAGGCCATGTTGATTATAATCAAATGACCAGTATTAATTGGTCAGGAGAAAGTGTTGAAGGTCCTGAGCTGCCAATCATAGATCTAAGAGCACTAATAGATCATGTTATAGTTATAAGGATTATTAGAATATAGATATATTAAAGCTGAAACACAAGTTGCAAAGTTCAATTCAGGATAGGAGTATAAGATTCAAGATACAAAGGAGGCCACACCCAGAGTTAAAACACATCATCAGAAAGATTTGCCGGCTGGCAATGGATGCTGCAGCTTTAGAGCCTCAAATGGACAGTTTCCCAAGGGCTAAAGCAATTAGATCAACTATATATAATCATTTTTTTCAAGAGTTGATAATGCTGTTTATTGTCAAAGATTATTGTTTCTTTTAAGCTACACCCTTGATTAGCAACACTCCCTCAAGACCTCCCCTCTTGTGGCCAAATGTTTTCCAAGCACAGCAACATCTAGAGGTTCATCAAGTCACATCCAAATTAGCTGCTGATATCATTTACTTTGGGAAATTTACACTGATACCATCAGACTCATAATGTTATTTCTATACAGAGGTCAGATGCATCAGCTGAAGCTGAAACATAAGTTGCAAAGTTCTTTGCTCTGTCCAGTCATCTGTTGACTTTTGTATCAATCTCAAACATAGATTTATAACATGACCACTGCCAACCCATTAAACCAACAATTTAGCAAAGCTGTCATAGAAAGTTTGCAAAAATCATGCTGACAGATTTGCAGACTTTTTTGTAGACATCTAACACTACCTAGTGTTACTCAAGACTGAGAGCACAAAGAAAGAAAGGAATAAATTTTAAAACAACCTCTGGAACCTAAATTTCAGCAGACTCCCTCCCTTTGACATGCTTAAGCATGGTCATATGGAAGCAAGTCATCCAATGCCATACTTTTTTATATCTAAGGAAGTATGTTTCTTCTTAACTATGAGCTGTTTAACAATGTCCCTGCATATAAATTCCAACAGCAGGACCTAAATTTGTTTGTATGCTTGTTTGTTTAAGTGCTTCCTCACACACGTTAAACTGTGGAATTCACTTCCAAAAGATGTAGCAATGACTGCTACATGAATGGCTTTACAATAGCAGAAATTCATGGAAGGCATGTCTATCAATGGCTATTACTCATGATGGTTACATTACTCCAGAATCAGGGGTAACATGCCTCTGAATACCAGTTGCCAGAGAGCACAAGGAAAAGAACATCACTGATACTGGAGTTAATATGTTTTGCCTTCTTGTTTTTCTTATAGGCTTTCCTTGCCATCTTGTTGACCATCGAGGAAACTTTAATGCTAGACTGAATAGGCCTTTATTCCAATTCAAGATTACTCTTCTTATACCTCTACTATTTTTCAGTTCTCACATTTAATATGAGGTTTTGCAGAGATGCTATACGCCTCTTTGGTTTCATATACTTTCCAGCTGCTACAATTTAACTTTAGTTTGGTGATCATGTTGAAGCATTACACAATATATAATCTGCAAGCAGACATAAAAAGCTGTTTCTTACTGCATTATGTGCTTCATTTTGGCTAATGGTGTATCCACAAATGCTTGTGGAACAAAAAATACCAATATTTTAATAAAGTCATTCATCAAATAAAACGTGAAATTCCTTTGACAACAAAATACAAACTGCAAAAACAGCCATGGAATTCTAATGGAAGGTTTAAGGAAGAGACTTGTGTGCTTAGTTGAGGCTTCCTAGAAATACATTTTCATTGGTGTGCTACATTGATTCTTTACAATATGCAGCAACCTCACTATTATAGGATATTCTAGATCCAGATATCTAAAGCTTTTGTTTTATTTTGAAATTTTGAACGTATGTTCGCAAGTATTTGAGTAGGTCTCTCTCTCTCTCTCTCTCTCAAGAAAATGTGAGTCACTAAAACAGGAAACATGAAAGCCAGCATGGTGTAGTAGTTTGAGTGTTGAACTACAACTCTGGAGGCAAGGGTTCAAATTCCTGCTTGGCCATGGAAACTCAAGCGAATGACCTTGGGCAAGTCACACACTCTCTGGTGGGTTACAAACCGCCATATTGTACGTGACGAGCTTCCACACCCCCTAACCCTAGTCCGCGCTCTGTGTGCACAAAATGGCGGCGCCCGTTCCACACGGCCGCTGTCATCTTGACGTAGCAGACGCACTGTGTCCACACGTCATGCCCCAGAAATGACGCAGCGAACACATGACTAGCGCCTCACAGCGTCTCTTCCGGGGCCTGAGAAGGAGCGCGATTTCCGCGCTCCTTCTCTGCAGCGTCTGGGAGCCGCACAGTTTAAAGGCTGCGGCTCCTGGACGCTGCAAGTGGAGGCGGAGCCAGACAGCCGCTTCTCTGCGGTCTGTAACCCGCCTCAGTCTCAGGAAAAGCAGGAGGAAACCTACTCTGAACAAATCTTGCCAAGAAAACACTGTGATAGGTTCATCTCAGGGTTGCTATAAGTCAGAAAGGTCTTGAAGGCACACAACAACAACAAAATAAGAATTATATACAGGTGATATTAGATGCATAAATGAGGGATAAAACCACTTGAGATTTTCATCTTGAAACATTATATTTATCATGTAGAATGCTGTGATATCTTTTTTTCAGTCAGTCACTCAATCATTTGTTGTATTTGACTAAAAGCCATTACAACTCTAGGCGAGAATAGCCACAGATATACTTTTTCAGGCATGGTAAATATGTGGACCAGAAATAGGAGCAGAAATAGGAACTAATAAGTTAAAATCAAGTTATCAATTCAATTTAAAGTTTTCTAACAAAAAGAGGAAAGTTAGTCAAATTAATGTTTTGAAACAGAGGGCCCAAACAGACAGGCCAAAATAAAGCTGCTTCGGGTCACTTTGGAGGTATACTGTTTAAATGACACACCCATCTTAAGAGGCCAAAAGCTGTGCCAAAGCTGTGCTCCAGTCCTTACGACTGGCGCGTGGCTTTGGCATGGCTTCCGGCCTCTAAGGGCACATGTATCATTTAAACAGCATACCTCCAAAGTGACCCAAAGCAGCTTTATTTTGGCCTGTCTGTGCGGTTCCAAAGTAACTGATCCATGTTTGAATTACAGAATTAACTTCAATCTAGAGTTAAGTTATTAAGTTCTTGGTAATTGGTTAAATGAGGAACAATGCTAAACATTTGAGAGACTTATTTTCTAGGTGGTTCCTTATCCAAATGCCAGTTCTCTTAGATTTTTCATCACTGCTTGTTTTTTGTTTGTTCTTCAGGGCTGGGAATTACAGTGTTCAAAACAAAACATTCAAACCACTTATTTTATTTCTTTATTGATTGGTTGATTGATTGATTGATGGATGGATGGACGGATGGATTGGATTAGATTGGATTGGATTGCCTTTCTTCCAAAATGAGATTCAAGGTGGGATATAAAGAAGAAATGGGAGGGGAGAGGAATGTAGCAGCACTTTTAAGATTAACTGATCTGGTTCAGCATGAGCTTTCATGAAAACCAATCTGCTTATTCAGGTGCCCTGATGGAGGGCTCTTCCACGCAAGCCTATTTCTCACAGCAGCCAGGCTAGTAATAATAAAACGGCAAAATTCCATTTTCCAGGCAGCCATCACCACACCTCTTTCAGTCATGCGACTGGGGCTGCTGCCTCCATTGTGCTCTCTTCCAGACTCTCCCTTAATCCTGCCTTCCTGCCTTATGCTCTACCCAACATGCCTTTAGGGTTTTTTATCTCTCTTTTTTTCTGCATAATCCCAGAGTTCTGCTGCACTGAAGAGTTTAAAAGTCTTTTAAAAATAAAATAAAGAAAAGAAATTGAAAGAAAAAAAAGAAAGAAAGGTAATCAGGGCTCTTTGGAATAGCAAGAGGGAGAGGGGACATGGGAGGGGGCACTGACACCATGTGACTGGCAATTATGCAACTGCCCCGGGAATGACATTTTCCCCCTGGGGACTTGCGCAATTGTCCAGTCATTTATGGGCTTCCTTCAACAATGAAAAGTGACAGCACAGCTATGGATCAGAGGTGGTGTTGTGCAATGAGTATCACCAAAGTCACTTCTTTCCCAGTGAAATTGCGGTTTAAAAGCAGTGTGTAATAATGTCTAGAGTCTCCAAAGAAGTAGCTTGATATTGCTGAACAGTCATACTAAAGGAAGTCAGTTAGTGTTAATAGCACTACTAGACTCCTCCTCCTTTCCCCCCTTTTCTTTTTATACTAGCTAAATCAAATTATAATAATTGCTCTGATGTTCTGTAGAAAACCTATGCTCACCCAACTACGTACACATGAATAACTTTCCCTACATGATCTGATGCCCAGCAAAATGCAATGGAATGAATCCATACACTTTCTGGTTGTAAATAGGATGGACCTATGAGTTGTAAGGCTGGAGAAGTTCTTGTTCAATTCTCATCAGTCCTAGCTCCCAGTATTAACGGTAAAGGATAATGGGAGTTGTCATCTAACAATATTTGAAACTAACTGTTGCCTACCTCTGCTCTATATTGAAGAACAGAGGTCAGGATCAAGCATAGAGGGGGATGCTCCAACTGCATACCATATCTTTATTGGTCATCTGAAAGGAACTCATGTAGCAACATTTTCAAATGTTTCAACACAAAGTATAATACTTCATTGGCCTTAGGAGCCTGAATGTGATACAGAAAATGGCAGTGATTCAAGATCATAATACAAACAGAGAATGGAGAAACCAGACCATGATAATTAGAGACATAGATTATTTCAAAACAAAAGGAAAAAAGAGAAGATGTACTTTAAGTCCTAGAATGTGCTGTGTCAGAATTTAAGTACACATCTTAAGACACTCCAAAAGATGAGCATGTGCAGCTACAAGGTCACAAAATGTAATTCATATCTTCCAGATTGTATCCAATAACCACAATCCAACTAAAGGTAGTTATGTTACAATCTACTGAAATCGGTCAGGGAACCGTTAGTAGCTGCTAATGTCACCTGGTGATTTCAGTGGGATTTCAGCATCATTAACTTTAGTTGAACTAAGGCCATTATATTTATGACACTTTCTTACTTCCCATGGCAGCAAATTGATGAGATCCCTGTGAGAACAAACTTTTTGGCTTCATCCTTGTGAATCCTCACTATCCTAAATCAGTAGATGAACAATGGCCAATGAGAGTTGATATTCAACCAATTCATGTTCCAAACTGGAAACCGAGATGGTGTTAACATGGTAAACCGGAGTGTTCTTGAAAACAAATAGCAAGACTATTTAAAACAGGAGCTAAAGGTCATTTCACACATTATAGTTTATGGGCATAAGGAAAACATTTTACGTCTTTTCATAAGAATGTAACTCATGCACACAGAGGCAACTGGAATCACATGGAGTGGTAGATAAAAACTCATGCCACAATAAATCTATCTGTCTTTAAAATGCCAGAACTCTCTCAGTACATTTGGGGGCAAAAAGCTGAAACAGCTGCCCATCTGGGACTGGACTTTACTCAGAGGTAACCCTCCCTCATTGAGGATCTGCTTCCGCCCCTTTTTCATTTTGGTTGATCTTTTCTTCACCTTTTCCACAGCTGCAATATCTGAAGTGTCATAAGTAGAACTATAAACAGTATTTCACATGTGGTTGTGTTTGAGATCTGTAGAAAGATATTGGTAGTTTTATTTTCAGTCTCCACCCCCCAATAATCCCCTTCAATATTAAATTCACTTTTCTTGTTGCATTTGCATTGGGAAGGGTCACCATTTTAAATGAGCTAGTCACTTCAATCCCCAAATCACTTTTCTGCTAGTCACAATCATTTTAGATTCCCCTAAGTATGTATATGAGGTTAAGAGTATTCACCCTCTGTGGATCATTTTATACTTACTCATTTGAACTGAAGTGCTGGAGCAGAGTTCTGCAGATAATATGGACTGTCAAAAGGGCCACTATGTCCTACAGCAAATCAAGTCTTAACTCTCACCGAAAGCCAAAATGGCTAAACTGAGGGTTTCATACTTCAGACGTATAATGAGATGACACGATTCAATGGAAAAAAATTAAGTGAAAAGTACTAGGGCAAGGAGACAATATAAAACAGGTGGCTAGATTGGATCATAAAAACTATGGCCCTGAATTTGCAATATTTTCGCAGGGCAGTTGATCTTGCAGGTTTCCCTTTCATGGGGTTACCATAAGTTGAAGTGAACTTGATGGCAAACAACAACAAATAATAAAACACATTTGCCATGTTTCCAACCTTGCAGTTTGGAGAGACCACCAAGTGCTCTTTGCTATTTCTTTTTAACTACTAAAATAATTTGATGCCACTAGCACACTTGGTGACCTTACTGCTTGGCCCTAATTTGTGAGTATTTGTGGCCAAGCTAAAGGGTACTGGTCCCATGCAAATACTTTCCTACCTAGTTTCCCACTTCTGAGGATTTAAAAATGTTTTTAAAATTGTATTATTTGCCACATGCTCTTCAAAATCTCTTTTTGAAGTCTCTCTTATTTTCTGAATTTTCTTTGTACAAGTTGGCAATCCCTTTTATCCTCTTCCTTCCATATTCAGAAAAAAGTCTCTTTTCTTTAACTGTTTCCTGAATTTTACTAAATGCATAAGCCATATTATCTAAGGGCCAAGATGCAAACTAGGTAGAAGGGGTACAGTTTAAATCACAATTTTAATCAGAATCATGAAACACAATCACTGCTGTTAATTCTGAGCTCAAAAAAGATGGCCAGAATCCTGTAGGGGATTTACGTCTTTTTAAGTGGATTTGCATATGTGAGAATTGGAACTCAACACTTGTGTAATGTCAATGCCCAGTAGAGGGTATCACACTAGGCACCAATGCATATAGGGCACTCTTGCTGGAGTCCCATTATGCCTCTATAAAGGGGTTTCTTAGAGGATCTACTATGTAACTAGGTATACATAATGTTACATAAGATATCAGGTCATAGGATTCGGGCATTCACTTTTTCTGGATTACAATCATGGTATGTGTGACTTCAGTTTCAGTAAGGTAATGAATGTGCCCTAGGTTTTCATATGAATTTTAAAGGAGCTATTTAAACTGAACTCTACCCCCAAAATTGGTTCAGCAGCTTTGAAGTTAGGATTAAATCCCAGAGTTGGTGTACTGCCACACTGACACTGAAGTCACCAGCATCTACTGACTACAATTCCCAGAACCTCCAAATGAGGATTCTGGGAATCTCCATGCTGTGTTAACAATAAATGTGATGGCTGCATACAAGAAGATTAAGAATGAAGTAATGGAGGAGGAACAAGCTGATTGCATGTTGTCTCAAAAAATGTCAGGATATACATCCAAGTACATAAATATTCTTCTGTTATTTTCCCCAGGAGTCCCCTTGGTATTGTTCACTGGGTAATGTTACTATCATTTACATTCTCCTACTAATATGTAACTCACACGAGCTCATATCAATATTTAAGTTGCCTCTGCAGCTTCTGGCTTCCTTACTAATGGCCACTCCATCACAATTCCTCAATAGCAATTCCCCGAGTACTTGTCACGGCTGAATTTTCCAATCTGTTTGTCACAATATCAGCTTACACTGTTCCAGTGAGACTCTTAATTGCTTACTATATTTAAAGATCTTCTTGAGAATTTGCCCCAAGACGATGTATGAGTACATTTCTGACTTTCATATTAAAGAAAAAGAAAGGAGATAATATATGTGCGCTGCTCTTAAGAGTGGAAGTACTTTGCCTAGATATTTTTAAAGCTGTGCCAATATGGCCAGTTGCCATATTTTTATATATCTTCTTTTTCTATCTAAGGGAAAGCTGATCTTTTTGGAAGGGGTGTTTTCCCCCCTGGTTTTCCCATGACAGAATTCTGCCAATGATTCTGTGACACAGCTTCCAGCTCAGGTAAACAGGGCCATATATGCATTTTCTCTTTAAGGAATGAATCAATTATGGTCTACACAATGAGGCATTTCAAATTTGGAGAAGAGTTTCAAAGGAACAAATTCCATGTTAAAATCTTTATTTCTGTGCCAAGTAGAATTGAGTATAGTCTTTTAAATATTTCTACCCCTGAAGGAGTTCTTTTCCACTGCACTGAACAGCAGTATTTCACAAAACAGCAAACCTGTCCACCAGCCAGTGAAGTTGAAAAACATGGCTTTAAGCCAATTTGGCTCTCTGGAGTTTAATAAGGCCAAATCAATTTAAAGCCCAAGAGTACTGGCATTATCCAGTTTTAGATCAATCAGAAGCAAAGTATGGTATATACATGGATATCATACAATGTGATATCCCATTACTACATAACAAAAGAAGAGTTTCATTGTTACAAGACAATGTAGTGTTGCTGGTGAAGAAGATAGAGCATTATTATTATTATTATTCAGTGGTCAAATGCCTGTACTGCAGCCACAAGGTTGTGCACTCAGTCCCAGGAGCCCCAAGGTCCACTTAGCCTTGCATACTTCCGTAGGTTACTTCTGTAGGGGGCAATTAGCTTACACACTGTAAGCCATGTGGTGAGTGTTTAGTTCACTGATAAGTGGTATAGAAATATACTTGCTATTATTATTATTATTATTATTATTATTATTATTATTATTATGTCTTACCCACCTCTCCCCATGGATCAAAGTGGAGAACAACAACAGACCAACAAATACACAACATTAGTTAAAAACACATCAATTTAAAAGAAAAAAACAAGACACATATTAAAACATTTAAAATGTATCATTTAAAATTACAGTTTAAAATTATCTGGATAGGTTTGCCCAAAGAGACTGATCTTTAATGCTGTTTTAAATTTGGACTAAGAGCTGAAGTCGATACCAAGTACTTCTGGCCATCACATTGATCTGAGCTGTCATTTGGAGCAATGGATCCAGAAGCACCCCCAAACTGTGAACACAGTGTTTTATGGGGAGCGTAACCTCATCCAGGACTGGTTGACATACCTCCAAACACAGGTTAGGACCCTTGACAGTAAGCACCTCTGTCTTGTCTAGATTGAGCTTCAATTTGTTTTTTCCTCATCCAGCCCATTACCACCTCTGGGCATTCATTCAGAGGAGACACACTAGCTGAGGCTGTATTTGAAGGCACGGAGAAATATATTTCGGTGTCATCAGCATACTATTGGCACCCCACCCCATGCCTCCAGATTATCTCTCCCAGCTGTTTAATGTTGATGTTGAACAGCATTGCTGATAGGATGGCACCTTGTGGTATGCCATATAACAGCTCCTTTTTTGAAAAGCAGCTATCCCCAAGCACCACCATCTAGGACTTTCCCAAAAGGTAGGACTAGAACCACTGAAGCCAGTACCTCCAAATCCCAAATCCCCCAGGAGTTCCAGAAGGGCACCAGAGTTGATGGTATCGAATACTGCTGAGAGATCCAGAAGCACCAGCAGGAATATGCTCCCCCTGTCAATGCTCAGGCAAAGATTCTTCACTAAGGTGACCATAGCAGTCTCAACTCTCTGTCCTGCTCTAAAGGTGGTTTGAAATGGGTCTAGATAACTGGTATTATCCAAGACTGTCTATAATTAAAAGGCAACTATGCTCTTGACCACTTCTCCCAGAAAAGGGAGATTTGTTACTGGTCTATAGTTATTTGTCCAGGAAGCTATGGAGGTTTTTTAAAAAAAGAAGTGATCAACCACCGCTTCTTTGAAACAGGATGGAAATTTTCCCTTCCTGAGAGATACATTCATAATATATTGCAACTGATATTTAATTGCATCTCCCCCCTGGATGACCAGCCAAGAAGGACAGTAGTCTTCTTTACTTGTCCCAGCAGTTTGTCAATAGCAAGTTAACATTGGCAGTACTCACTAACTGGAACTCATTTAATGTTATCCATAGACATACTTTTATGCTTTAAAAGTATTAAAGAAGATATGGTCATACCACTGCCCTTCTAAATTTAAATGAGAAGAGGCAAAAATGGCAGGTATTAATTGGTCTTTCAAGTGAATTTTTAGAAACATTCTTTAAATAGAGGTACAAAGGCATAGTGTAAATTATCATTAGTGAGCACTGTATTGAATCATGGATTCATGTATCACCCATGAGCACCTATTGTTTAGTTTAGAACTGGGAAGCCTGTGACTCTTAGATATTGATGAACTATTATTTCAGTGAGCCTCTGAAATCCTGGCTAACAGTGAATATGGGCATGGTAGTCCTGGCCATAAAAGAGGCGGGCCTTAGATAGGCCATTAAATAGGTCATTTAAATATCAAGTAGATGTACTTCCCTACTGACATATCAGTATGAGACTGGGCACTCTTTCACCAGTCTCCTTATTAAACAGAAATGACTGATCACAGGGACGTAGCTAGGATTTTAGGAAGGGGGAGACTAAGTGCCACCATTATAATGGGGCTTGAGTGCGGCAGCACAACAGCACACACCATTCATTTTTCTAATGGAAGGGAGGGTCCGGACCCCAAGAACCCCCCCCCTTGGCTATGTCCCTGCTGATCAGTTGCCACCCAGTGAAGCTAAGAGGGTTGGCTGGTGATGTAAGCCACAACTGGGTTGAGGTAGGCATAGGTTTTCCTCTTACTCTGACATTTCACAGGCTTTATGTGAACAGATGCATAGAACAGCTCAAGTTGTTTCCTTCACTGACATGGATGTACACCTCAATTTAACTAGGGAGAAAGAAAGTGTGTACCTGAGAGGGCAGGAGAGAGAGAGAGAAAGGGAGGGAGATTTGTGTTTTTTAAGATTTCAACCCATTTCTTTAGGTTCTAGGGTTTTTACTCAGCAGAGCTATGTAGTGGGCTGTTAGTCAATACTTTGAGATAATAACAATGACAGAGCTGAGGGTGCACACTATATACATAGTGAGTAAACTAGTGGGAAGGATCCGCACTAGCCAAATATTGACATTATCAGCCAATTCTACGTTCCTCCAAGATAATGAATCCAGCACCTGCAGAAAGATAGATGGGGATCTAAGATTGTTTCAGAAATGTCAGCAGTGCCACTATCACAGCTAGACAAATATCACATGAAAAACACATGGCCACAAGCTTAGAAAGATCTCAATATACAAACAGAGAGTTAGGAGAGGGAACACTTGGGAGGGGGATATACTCATCTGAAGTCTAACAGATTAAAATATAGTGCTTCATATCCATTGAAGAAATACTTAAAACCAAAAAAAGTAAAAAAAAATTTTTTTGAAAGGATTCATTTCAGAGACATTATAGATATAACTTTGGCAGAATCAGTTTTTTTTTTTAAAAAGAGAAAGAGCGCCAGAAGGAGCTCCATTTTGGAGCTCCTTCTTGGGTTTGTGTCGCTGGCGCAGCCTTTACACAGCTGCGCCAGTGACACAAAGGAGAAAGGGGCCAAGTGGACACCCCTTTCCAGGCTTCGGGAAAGTAGCCTTTTGCCGCTTCCCCGTGGCCTGGAAAAGCGGCGGATCAGGGCCTCAGGGCTGCCGCTGTGGCAGCTGAGGCCCCAATCCGTCGGGGAAAGGGGTGGGTGCAGGCCGCCCCAAAACTAACTTTCTAAAAAGAAGTCAGAAGACAAGCTCAAGTGCTCTAAGATGATCAACTGTTTATTCCTTTCAAAATTTCTTTCAGCCTGTATGAGAAAAGGCCTTCTTCAAAGGCTAAAAACAAAAACAAATATATTATAGGTATTAAAAAGAGAAGATAACACTGTATTTCATAAAGCTGCATAAGAATATCAAGAACTTTCTAAACAGCCAAAATAGTAGGCACTGATGTTCCTTAGAATTCCATGATGCAGGTTTATACATTCCTCTATCTGCCTAAACGTTCAAATGGACTCTTTATGTTCACTGAATCTCCAAAGTGATTAAAAGTTTTAAATGCTCCCAATAAAATCAAAAAAGCAGAAACTTCTAAACTGAAAACTGCAGACATTAAGGGCCCAAACAGACAGGCCAAAATATAGGTGCTTTGGGTTGCTTTGGAAGTATGCTTTTTAAATGATGCATGCGTCCTAAGAGGCTAGGAGCTGTGCCAAAATTGCGCTCCAGTCCAGTAGATACAAATGTCATAAATTAATCATAATCAATATTACCTTCAGGTTGATTCAGGCCAAATGGTTCCAAGATCAGCAAATTATCAAGTGGGGCTGTCATCCACATCCACCTGTGACTAAGCCTAACAGTCAAGTGGAGCATTTGCCCAGATTAGGCTACCCCCTTCGTTGACCTACTCCCTTTATTACTTTCCATACCCACCACTTGTGACAAAGCAGCATGCTTAAAGGATATAATCATGCAAAGTAATTGTGATAGAGTTAAAAGCTAGTACTAGAATCAGGATAGCAGTAATTGCATCAGTATCTACTGAAGGAAGCAGAAAAAGGAGGATACCCCAGGGAAGGCCAAAAAAAAAAAAAAACCCCAAACCCCCATGCTCCAATAATATGGGGAAATTCCTTTCCACACCTGGGATATACAGAATATAACAATGCAAAAAGAAGATCCAGTAGTAGTCAATAGGAAGCATATAGCTTCATCTTAATATGGTTTCAGGAGCTGAATCAAAGCAACTTGGCTCTATATTGATGAGCTGAAGCAAGCCATGTTCAGAAGTGCTGAAGAGGGGTCCAAACCCATGCATCTCCCACTACATGCTACTTGGAAAAGGGATACAGTTCAATGGTACAGCACATGATTTGCATACAGAAGGTTCAGTGTCTGACATCTCCAGGTCAGTCTGGGGAAAACTCCTGTCTGAAAGCTTGGCAGTCACTGCTTATACTCAGTGTTGACAATACTGGGCTAGATAGATCAATAGTCTGAATTAGTACAAGAAAACTTCCTGTGTGCCTGTGTGCTCATAAGAAGACATAAGGCCAGCAGCTGTGCTGAGTATGGCAGATACAAAATCATAAAAATCCAGCCAATGAGCCTCACAATCTTTCAGTACTATGAGCCCGGTAAGGCAGTTTTACTAACTGGAGTATTTCAGTGATTGCTGAAGAAAGGTATAAGAGTGAATTATTTTGCTTACGGTCCCTTTCCCTATTGCTTAAACCTCAAAACAGCACTTTACTGTTATTTGTTATTTTATGCTGAAAAGATTTCACAATGAAATCCTGTGAATGCTTTCTTAAGGGCATGTCCCACCAAATTCTTTATTGTTCACTTCTGAGTTAAACAACACTAATCCATGCTGAGATCCTAAGCAGTAAATTGAACTTTGCATCCTTTCTCCCCAAGTAAATCTGCAAAAACCCCAAACTATCCAGGTAAAACTCTAAACAAGTCTTCTATAACCTGGTGCTTGATGGGATGTGTTGAAGCCCAACTTCCACCATCTCCCAACTTGCATGGTGGGATTTCCAGGCCAGCACATCTGAAGAGTAACTATTTAGGGCAAACTTTCTAAATACACTCATAGTTAAATTGTTAACTACAGTCATTGTCTCTGTGTTCATTATCTTGTTTATTCTGCTATGGTAATACAGGTGTTTTTGAAATTGCTATCATCATTATCCAAACATAGTAACACTTTTAAGTTATGTGACATTCTAAGACCTCTTGTAAAGTTTTGGGGGGAAGGGATGAGAAGTCTGTTATCATTCATTAGCAAACATGTACAAACTTAAACCTATTAAAAATAATGTATCCATCCAGTAGCCTTAGCTATGCTTACCTAAATTTACAGATACAAAAGAAAATATGTTCTTTTTATTTTAAAAAATTATCCAGTCACATGGGTTTATGTGCTTTATTTTCAAAGCATTAGATTGAGAGTGAGTGTACTGTTATGCGATTACACATTTGCTTTGGCAAGCTGCTATAATGCTGCTGGTTGCCACCTGTGTACACACCAGAGATGCCTGCCACATATCTTTGCAGCCTTGGAAAATGTACTCTGAGCAGAAACATATGGGGTCACAGCTTTTGACTTTTTCCTCAACATAGATATGTTCCCCTGGACAGTTCACCCTTTCTCCTTTCAACCGATTTCTTGCTCAGCATGAGAGCTAAGCTTTTGCTCTACTCTTTCACAAAGAAAGCAACAATGACTAAGACGTTTCAATTGGAACTTCAGCACATTCATAGGAGGAAGGATCCCTATCTGTAGAAATTTTCCAGACCTGGGGGGATGGAAGGCTTTACTTTAGTTGTCAGTAATAGCAGAGACATTTATAGCAGAGTTTGCCTCTTTCTTTCCAGGGCCAATTCTTTTCACAATGCATCTGAGAAAAGGTGATGCATGTGGCTCACTCATTTCCCTGGCCTTTGAGAGTACAAAGGTTTATGTATTTCTGTATATGCTTATACTGTATATAATGGGATGCAGTGGCTTAGTAGTTAAGACACCAATTCTGATGGCTGGAAGATTGGAAGGTTGGCAGTTTAAGGCCCAAGTGCTGCTTGATGGTGTGAACTCCTGTCACTAGTACCAACCTCTGCCAACCTAGCAGTTTGAAATCATGTAAATGTATGTAGATAAATAGGTACCACTTCAGTGGGAAGGTAACAACGTTTGGTGCCGTCATGCTGGCCATATGACCACCAGAGCAGTCCTCAGACAACGCTGGCTCCTCAGCATAGTAATGAAGATGAGCACCTCCCCCTACAGTTGGTTACGACTAGAAATTCATGTCAAGGGACTACCTTTAACTTTACCTATATGCTTATATATGAGGCATTTTAACACGTAATTACCTTAAGGTTGTCTAGGCTCCTTAGGGGAATTCTAGGAAGATCATAATTAACAAGGACAAATATGATTAGATCCAGAATCTGCTACCCATAGAGTTTCTTCTTCTCTGGTCTGGTGGAAAACCCTAGAATCATAAGAGTTGGAAGAGATCGCAAGGGCCATCCAGTCCAACCCCCTGCCATGCAGGAAATCCAAATCAAAGCATCCGCGACAGATGGCCATCCAACCTCTGCTTAAAGACCTCCAAGGAAGGAGACTCCACTACACTCCGAGGGAGTTTGTTCCACTGTTGAACAGCCCTTACTGTCAGCAAGTTCCTCCTAATGTTGAGGTAGAAAGGAGGGAGGTCCCTTTTTTATTCAGGCTTTTAATACAGAAAGTTTTAAAAGAACTAGTTGGACTGTGCTATTTTGTCTTAAACTGAACTGTTTTAAATAGCTTTTTAATCTTTTATTTACATTTTATTCCTTTAACCAGAGATTTGAATGGTGCCTAGTTTAATTCTATTTTAATGTGCACTTTTTGTATATTTTTAACTGTATTGCTCTTTTAAACTGTAAGCTGCCTTGAGTCCCAGTTTTGGGAGGAAGGTGGTCAAATAAGAAGAAAAAGAGCAATTGGTTTTACCCACTGCTCTGCAGTCTCATATGTCTTTGCATATCTCCTCCCAAAATATTTTTGAACACTCAAGAACCATGGAGGGCACACCATAATGGGCTGTAAAACAAATGGATAAAGTGCAGATTCCCCTCCCCATTTCCCCCATTGCTGTAACAGTATTAACCTATTGTTTATATAAACTAGTATCTCCAGCTTAGAAGTGCTTGGATAAGTATTCCAAAGCTTGCTATAGCAGAATTAAATAAATCACCAAACTACTGTGGAAACTGAGTCAATTACATACATACACACACTATGCATAAGGAACTAGTTTACAACTTTTTTTTAATCAAACACTAGAGATTTTCCATATTTGAAGTGTTAGGATCATTACATCCCATAAATATTTCTGAAGACAAAAGAGATTACTGCAATGAAAGCTTTAACTAGCATCTAGAAGAAAAAACCCTACTGGGTTTAATAATTTTAAAAGAGAGGCGAAGTCACGCTGCACACCCACACACACAAACACACATCTTGAATTACAGTAGAATGTCTGTGCTTTGAGCAACTCTCCCAATAGGCTCTTTCTGTGAACCACTGAGGTGTAATCTAATTGCATCTGTCACAGCATCCACCAGGGGATCAGATTCAGGATGCAATCCCTCACCCCCAAAATCTGCATCAGGTGCTTTGGAGCAAACTTTCTTGGTACAAGACAGCTTCAGCAAAGAGGAAAACACAGAAATTCCATTGCATCAGTGGAAGTCATCTCATGCTATCTTAGACATTGTCCATTAGCCACAGCCCTCTGCTAACTATGTAGATACATGACTTATGACATGCAGACAGCCCCAAAGGGACAGCCTCCAGTCTCCCTTTTTACAGCCAGATCGGGGCTGCGCCAGAGGAGCGCTATAACACCGTGCATCATGCAGTGCAATGTGTTGCATCATGCCACCCTGGGGGCAGAATCAGGGCATGCATTATATGGACGCTACATCCTGACTCCGCCCCCAACCCGGCCTTTAAGGCCAGTCTGCACAGGGTCTAAGTGAAACAATATTGGTTCCTGAAGGTGAAATGACTTTTATGTCATCTTGTGGATGGAAAACTCCTGAATGCAATGGAACAGAAGAAACACAGAAAAGACATTTGGGATGAATTAAGCTGTTGGGTGGGAGAGATTTTAAAATAAAAGTTGGTTGCCAAACACTCCATGTTTGGCTGCTTAAAAAAAATCCTAGTTGTCATAGAGGTTAATGTTATGATGTTTTCAATTAGTTTAAAAGCTTTTTTAATAGCCCATTTTCATTTTAATTGTTTAGCTGTTTTGTAATTTCTATTTGGAATAACTTGAAATGCATTAGATAATTTTAACATTACTCTGTGTTCTTTTCAGGCAGTCAAAATGGTGTATATGGAGTTTTTAAGGGTTTTTAAAAACCATGCATATCATTAAAATATGACTTGAAAGAATTGTAAGACTAATCACCATTTGGCTCATTGATTTTGAGTGAGAATTGTGTATATTTAGTATTACTATAAAATAACTAAATGATTTCCAAGGATTTATTTATTTAATTAATTATTTGTTTATTGATTTTCCTAAAATCTTGTTTGAGCTTACCACTTACCATTCTTTATTTGATTATGAGTAAACAGATCATTTCTTCAAATGTGGCATATATTTCCCCTTGAAAATGTAGCCCTTTATTTTAACAGACTAACAACACAATTAAAAGGTAAACTCCACTGCTTTCGATGAGACCCAGGCTGCATCTACAATAAGGAATTAATGCAGTTTGATACTGCTTTAACTACCATGGTTCAATGCTATGGATTTCAGGAATGTTTAGTTTTGAGAGATATTTAGTCTTCTTAGGCAGAGAGCTTTGGTGCCACAACAAATCCCACGATTCCATAGGGTGGAGCCATGACAGTTAAACCATGTCAAACTGCAATAACTCTATAGTGTGGCAGCAGCCCCAGTATGGTGTGAAAAGACCTTATCGCACAATTCCCCCCCCCCCGTTATGGGTACAGGAAGGGGATGCTTGGGGCTGTGCAAGACCGAGAAAAAACGCATTTTACCACACACCACAGTGTCTTCAAAAAGGTCCCATTCCATCACCCAGTGCCAAGCCGTTCCAATTCAGGACTGAGGCTGGTTCTTTGCCTCGGTCAGAAGACTTTTGCCAATGTAATAAATAGAACACAGAACTTGGAAATGTTACTTTTGATTACAACTCCCAGCGACCTGGCTGGGGGATTTTGGGAGTTGTAGTCCAAACAGTCCAACACATACACACTATGTAGAATAACTAATATGAAAAAAATGGGCAATAAAGATGGATAGATTCATTCCAGGAAGCCAGGGCCCTTAGTCTGCAAAACCTGAGCAGAGCTTTCGATGATGATGGAAAAATTAACATTGTATAAAATAGTACAGGCATGAAGCACAGCCTGGGGCACAAGGCTGGGTTTATGACCCTTGACTCCCACGCTCCCCACAAGGATGAATTGCATCCCCTGAGAGTATCCAGGAGTGTTAATGTTCCTGTTGCAAAGTTGCAAAGGGGTCCTGCACTGCTTAACATAAACAAAATCCCATTTTCTCCAAACCAAAAAAGGATTGGGGGTGGCATCAGCAGAAAACTGGTTCCCCAGATCAAGATTCCCTGCTATGTATAAAGCAAAGAAAACCTTTAAAAATATAATACCTATATGGAAAATCAGGGCTTATATATTCTTTGGTGTAAAGTCAACCTATCAATATCACACCCACTTTATTCTTTTTAAATGAGTAACCAAAGCAGCTCCATTGTCAGTGGCTGAAAACTCTGACCACAGACCCACTATAGATTTCAAAGAACAACATCCCTCACTCTTCCTCCAATTATTTTTACCCATTATTTCTTCTCACTGTGAACAATGGAAATGGTGACACTTTGCAGTCTCAAGAGCTGCTCTACATGTTTCCTCATATTGGGTACTTGATAGAAAAAAACTTAACCTACTGTTTCTAGTAAATTCTATTCTATGCCGGAATAAAAATAATAGGTTATGTAACTGTGTTCTACTTGCCATATTGTACTTGCACATTAATAGTAGACTTCTAATAGTTGGCTTCAATTTTTATGCAAGTACAATTTGCCAATTACATATATATAAATCATATAAATTTAAATATAAATAAATTATTCAACCAGTATACAGAAAATATCATATGCAGTGCAGGCTTAGACTCAGAAGGAGGAGGAGTGAAGATTGGGAGAAGGAACATTAACAACCAAGATATGCAAATGACAGCATACTACTGGCAAAATCAACAAAGACCTGGTGCAATTACTGAAGAAGATCGAGGAGGAAAGTTCAACATTAAGAAAACAAGATCTACAAGAATTCATCCTACATAATAAGAAAATTGGAATAGTCAGCGAGTTCCCATTTTGTTTTTGTTAACTGCCTTCAAGTCAATCGTGACTCATGGCGACTCTATGGATGAGACATCTCCAAGACCCAGTCTTCCACTGCTCTGCTTAATTCCTGCAACCCCATACCTGTGACCTCCTTAATAGAATCCATCTATCTGGCATGTGGCCTTCCTCTCGTCCTACTTCCCTGCACATTTCCCAGCAACATTGTCTTTTCCAATGAGTACTTCCTTCTCATGATGTGTCTGAAGTATGACAGCCTCAGTTTGGTCATCTTGGCTTCCAAGGAGGTTTCTGGCTTGACTTGCTCTAGGACCCATTTGTTTGTCCTTCTGACTGTCCATGGGATCCTCAGAACTCTTCTTCAGCACCACATCTCAAATGAATTGATTATCTTCCAATCATTTTTCTTAACTGGCCATCTCTCACATCCATACATGGTCAAATACTGATGACAATGGAGACTGCAGGTGAAGATATTAGAAGAAGACTAGGTTTGGAAAGGACATCTATGAAAGAACTAGATGGTGTATAGAGCCAGGGTGTTATAACAGTTTGAGCTTTGGACTAGGGCTCTGACCAGGATTCAATTCCCCACTCAGCCATGGAAATAAGATTTGCCATAACCTGGACACAACTTGAAGGCATACAACAACAACAACAACAACAACAACAACAACAGGCTTGCTATCTGATTTCTATAGTTTTTTGGGCTATGTGGCCATGTTTTAGTAGACTTTCTTCCTGACGTTTCGCCAGCATCTGTGGCTGGCATCTTCAGAGATGCTATTCTCTGAAGATGCCAGCCACAGATGCTGGCAAAACGTCAGGAAGAAAGTCTACTAGAACATGGCCACATAGCCCGAAAAACCCACAAAAAACTACGGATGCCAGGCATGAAAGCCTTCGACTTCATATCTGATTTCTCTCAAAACAGCTTGATAATGATAGTCAACATCAGATGGAAGTTGAGCATAGAATCATCCTGGGGGACCTACAAATGCCTAGAGAAGTGTGACTTTCTGGCAGAGTCACACTGGAGGACCTAGAGATTCCTACAGAGAAGATATTAATCAAATACATGAATAATCAAATCCACAGAAGTCAAAGCTGCAAATGTGGAGGGCCAACTGTATTTCTACACACACACACACACACACCATTCTACCTGATACACAAACCTGGAATGGTATTTCCCTGCAGTGGCTATTGGGGAGAGCTGTGTAGAAAATGAACCAAACACTGAACCAGATATAAAGGGGCAACACCAGCCAATAAACATTTCCCAGGATGTTACCAATAGCACTGAGTTAAACAGAGAAGGTATTCACCAAGCAGTAGTTGATTGGATCATATAGTTCACAAAAATCCAAAATATTTTCATTTAAGATAAAAGAAAACATTAAAGGACACTGACATTTTACAAAGCAAATGGCTTTGTAGTTTAAATTAGGGTAGAGTAATCAAAGGGTATTTCAGAATAAGGCAAAGAGTAAGAGAGAATTGTCTAACACTTTTTAAAGTAAAATCTTATTACATATATTTACAATGGTAGCTTGAGTTATCTGGTCTGGTTTTAGTAACAGGCTTTATCTAGTTTTAGTCACAATAATTCTAACAGCAACAACCATTTATTTTCTCTAATCTACTTGTAGTTCCCTGAGGAAGTTAAATGCACTGAAACATATTGAATTTACACAATACTGTATGTATGTGAATAGTTCTTGTTGACTTTTTTCAAGGAGCCGGTAAAAGGTACAGCCTTTCATCTTATTTTAAACTCCACTAATATTCAATTAGTTTTTGGAAGGGGGACAATTTACAATATTTGGATTAGTAATATCTACTGACTGGAACTATTTAACTTACTGAGGACTTGAGAAGAGAAAAAGGTTTCACAGCTGTCCATTTCATATAAATAAAAATAAAGTAGGTTTTACAAGAACAGTACTTTTTTCTAGAGGATGCTATAGGTTACTATACTAGTTGTTAAACAATTTTAAAGAATTCAATTTTCTAAAGTCAGTGACACAGGTCATTAGCACAGTGACTCAGAAGAAACAAAGCATTTCACATCAGAGTCATTATTAAATTCTTTAGTGTTCTGATTCTCTTTCACAGAATATAAAATCAGATCACAGAGCAGAAAGTTCCCAAAGGGTGAGAGAGAAGCAGGAGGAGGGCGGGAAGAAGAGAGATGCCATTACTGAGGGAAGCCATGTGTCATTAATTCAGTTAAAAATTATTAGCTGAAAGCAGCATCTCAGCATTTGATGAACAAAAATTGATTTCTTCAAGGACATTTCAGTCCTTTTGATGTTACCATCTTTTAGTCCACCATGAATCTGAATCCTTAACAAAATGATTATAGCATTATAGTAATCCTAAGGGCCAATACTAAAGGATTTGGAAGAGCAACAGAGATCAATAGTTTGAAAAAAGAATGTCTTTTTGAGTTGACAGAGCTGTCTAGTCTGATGGTGAAACAGGAAAAATAAGTGGGGGCTAAAGTACACAAGCAATCGTGCAGTTGGAGTTGAGATGAGGCAACGAAATTCTTCTTTTAAGGCATTGAATACACCAAGGAGCTTGGAATACTTCCACAGGATTTAAGGAAAGCTAAGGGCAACCAAAAGATATTTTGCTCTCCCCCCTCACCACCCACCCCCAAAAATCTTTTCAGAACTATGTTGCGAGTGTTTTTTCAGCAATTTATGAGTTATTCTGAAGTCTGGTGCATTTTCCCCTCCGAGCAAGGTCAACATTTGCGTTTTGGCATAAAAGCCTAAGATTATTTGAACTGGGATTTAAGGTAACATGATTGTCTTCCCTTTTAGCTGCTTTGAAATCCGTTATCTGGGCCATATTCCAACACAGAGATGAAAGCCCAGTTCTTTCATCAACTGGATCATATGAATGATATATTTACAGTAGACAGAAGAAATCAAAACATTTATTCCATTTCATTTCCAAAGGAATAGTAAGATGTAGTAAGTCATAGGTGAGAACCATCAGATATCCAGACTGAATGCTAACTAAAACTATTTAACTAACACAACCAAGAAAATGAATACCGCTTCAACAGCTCAAGGATTAGCATAATATTATGCAGCAGGATACAAAAACGGCAGCAATGTAACAGTGGAGCATTGTTAAGGAGCTATTGCTGGATGAGAGCAAAGCAAGATTTTTTCCCCCCACCTCCCAAAATATTTCAACAAAAACCTGGGCTCATATATAGTTTAGTAGAAGTAAAAAAATTTCTTTGGTGATCTAAACAACAGATTAACTTGGTAGTGTGCCAATAAAAAAAAAACCCAGAGAACTTCATATGGAACATCTGGAGAGCATCCCATAGCTAATGGTGAATGAATGACTAAGTAATGTCTTTCTATGGTAAGACACGGGGTGATAATTTATAGTTTGAAGCAGGGCTGTGAACGAGCCATTAATTCTAACATGAAACTTCTAAAAAATGATATGCAAGATAAATATTCAACTCTCAATAATCACACTTCTTTAGTGAGAAGCATATCACAAGCACTTCCGGTAAGGCCAGGGGAGTATGGCCATAAACATTTTAAAGTTTTTTAAAAATCTGTATGATCTTCAGCAACAGGACCAGGAGAGGGCAAAGAACATCATACACTTTTTAACCTACTGCAGATTATTTGCTTTATGGGCCACAGGATTGAGTTTTTTAAAGCTTGGCTTATATTTTCACATCTGAAAGAATGGCACAAATTAAATGCACATTAAAGACACCATTTCTGAACATTGTGTTGGAACAGACTTAACCCATTTATTCTGAGGCTGTGCATGATCACATGTTATCTTCAAGCTTAACCTTTATCTCAAGCTATTCAAAATGTTTTGTAGCACCTCTTGTCCAAATGAATAAAAAGGAGGATAAGCAGGGACCAGCATATAAATAATGGGTGCTTTTAAACAGGCAAAGAAATTGATGATGCTACAAATGGTAGCCACCTGTCCCAGCACACTCAGAAAGAGTGGGGATTACTTGAAGAGGAATGACTGGAAAATCTGACACTAAGGCAAAAATACAAATGAAAACATACTTTTTGCATTGTGTAATAAAAAAAATCCCCCTATAATCACAAATGATGATTGAGAACTATTTTTTATAGCAAAGAATAATTGAAATACATCTCTAGAGTTATGTACTTGCTTCCTGGGTGAACACTTAACATCTTTTAAAGAAAGATCCTAAATCAACTAACCATAGTTCCTCTTCTGACCATAATTTAACATTACCATAACATGTATTATTTTATAACCCAGTTGGTTTTTGTTTTTGTTTTTCATAATCAACTGGAGGATCATATGATCTGTTTTGTTTTATATTTAACTGAACAAAGCAATAATTATATTTTTCTAATGCATTTTGTTTTGGAATGCTCTGTTCTTAACTAGTGTTTAAATAGTCTTTCAATTCAGAGATAAAAGGGCATATTTATTAGATGTGAAAAGTCATACATATCATAACACATCCCCAAAATCTAACATACTACATGATGTGGAAAATGTGGTCTCAGAGGACAACCACTTAACAGCAGAAACATGCGTCCAACACCTTTCATCTGGGCTCATTCAAGACTCGCTTCTGTTTTTGTTGGTGGGAATCAGAAGTCAACACAGTCACAAGCCCCACAGGCTTTCACCTTGAAGAAGGAAAATAACATTATTATTCTATTTATGTGGTTACAGAAGCAAACACACTTGTTGCCAAAATAATAATAATAACAAATTAGTACCAAATTATGGCATCCTAACTAAGCCATAAACGACTGGATTTTTCAGTGGTTCAAATTTGATTCATTATCATGGCATGTAAAATCATATCAGAAATAGCATAGGGATTTATGAAACTCCCAAAACAAGAATAGCTTATAGCTAGAACAGGAATAGTGCTTCACAACTAGTGAGAAGCTGGGTGACTCTAAGTTTAAAGAGCCAATGTTGCAAAGTCCAAGGGAGAAAAAATTCACTCCAGGGAGCCCTAATAGGCCACATCAAGCTAGAAAGGACTGGCGAAAACAGTTTTAAATTCCAACCAGAAAGGGCTGGAGGTCCATTTTTGTTTGGCAGGAATGGATTTGTAGTGCCACAACAAAAGACTGTAGGGCCTGTTTTTGCTCCATGGGAAACACTTTGTACTCTCTCACACACACACAAACACACTTCTTATCAACAAACACATGTGCTTACACACATCCCATCCAATTGTTCTGGACTGCAGCCAACACACACAAACAAAACCGATAAGGATGGCTCAGCAAGGCAATTAGCAAAGCAACTGGAAACAGTCCACAAACCTTGCAAGGAGTGAGAGTTAGAGAGCAGGCCGAAAGCCAAAGCCGAAGTCAGGAAAACAGAGGACAGGGTAGTCAGTCCAGTCCAAGGTCAGGGCAGCCAGAAGGTAGCAAGAGTCCAGTTTGTTCCAAGGTCCAGAGTCAAGGCAACAAGGAATCAAGATACACAGAGCCAGTGCCGGCAGCAATCACACCAAAGGATCATACCATAAACTCTGACACCAAGTTAGCATCTCACAGGTGGTTAAGTAGGAGATTCCCTCGTCGGTGCCAGCTGAGGCTTGTTTGCCAATTGTCTCTCAGCAATCCTCTTGGACCTGTGTCTGCCAGCACTCTCAGCCCTGCATTGCCTAAAGGAGGGAACCTCCAGGTCTGGTTCCTCCCCAGAGTCACCACTAGGCTGCTGTACCACCAGAGGAATCCCATCAGCACTAGGACCTGGATGAACCTCCTCCTCTAGGGCTGGGAGATCAGGGCTGGGCTCTGGCAGAGCAGAATTAACACCAGGTTCAGCCTCAATTACCCCTTGCTCTGGAGTAGACCCATCGTCCTCCGAGTCCTGCTCTTGGCTGCACATGACACCAATATAGTGATCTTCAATATCAAAAAATGCAGCCGCCCGATTCATCAGACAGGCCGTGTTGCTGCCGGGAGCTTTGCCACTGCAAGGCTGCAAATGGGCTTGGTTGTGCCCCAGTGTGCCTTGCTGGGGTGCTCAGGCCTGAGATTGTGGCCAGGGTGGAAATGGGAGGGACATCCGCCTCCTGAGACCTCTCTGGGAGGCATGGGGTCCCTCTCTATGGTCTTCCCAGGACCTCCAAGGTGGCCAATTCGTCGACTGGCCTTGGGGACGGGGCGACTTCCCTCCTGGCTCCTCCCACATACTGGCTTGTTTAGGTCACGTGGCTTCCTGCTTGGAGCCATTTTGCTGCTCGCTGCTATTGCTGCTCAGTGCCATCTGCTGTTTGCTGCTGTTGCTGCTTGGTGCCATCTGCTGCTCGATGCCATCTGCTTCTTGGCTCACCCACCCACCCTCCCTTGGGTGCATGGTTTTTCATGTCACAACTTCAGGGGCGGCAGCATAGGTTGTGGATCTGGTGGTCGTGGTTTCCAGGGCTGCATAGCACTGGTTCAGGAGTCCCTTTGGGACACAGGAGCGCTGAGGGCATGCGTTGTGGCCATTGCGGGGGCCACAGCGTGACAGCATCTCCTGGTGACTAGGGGCTTGATTAAATACATGCGATCGATGGTTGCATGGACGGATATATGGCGTTCCCTTAGCCCCTAGGCCATCCCGAAGCCTGGCCGTTACCAGGTATTACGGTTCCTCATACAACAGTGAATTGTATGATGATCCAGATCTAGACCTCATGCTTTGGGCCAACCCTACTTTGCTAGCTGTTTGCTTAATAAAGTTGTGGCCTTTCCTCCATATTGCTGGCTCCTGTTTTTCTTGTAGTGGCGGCCTCCCAGGCAATGATCAGCTACTAAACCCATGCCAGAATATTTTATACATACATATATTAAGCACAGCCTCACAACATAAGTAGTTGTGAAATAATGCTCTTGTTTTTAAAGCAAAAGCCCCAGTTTTCAGAATGGGTTATTCAACAGCACATCACTAAAGCCTGGAAGTGCTCTGGAAGAGTAGCATCACATCCGGATCCAGCTATGAAAATTGTAGCTGAAAAGAATGTAAGCCAACACAGCTCAACTAACTTCTTCGAAAATAAATTGTCTTGAAAGCGCTTCAGTATAGCTGGCTTATAAGCAGAGCCTTAGCCAGTGTTTTAGAAGCTGTTCGCTATACAGGATGTCTCAACAATTATGTTATGAAAGCGTCTGAAACCTTTCCAGCAAACTTAACTAGAGACTGGAAGCTGTTCTGCAAGGACTAGTATTTTCTGTCCTTGTTGGAAATGATGCAAAGAGAATCTTTCTTGTAGTATTTTGATATTTTTTTTTCTGGCCAGTAATAGGAAGTGGAAATTACAAGTCTGATCCATTCTTTATTCCAAAAGAAAATTTGTTTCAGGTTCTGAAGGAGATTTCAGCCACTTCCTCTTTCAAAGGATTTATTCCTTGGTTTATTCTGTAAGAGAGCACCAGTTTATTGAAGAATCTTTATTCATCAAGGGAACTATTACTCCTTTTGAACTGGTAGACTAGCCCCAAAGCAGCAAATATCATGATGCTATAGCAGCTTTGTCAATGGTCATATTGCATGGCATCATTAAGATCCAGGGCAGCTTGTTCATATAAAAGCACAAGCTAAAGATTAAGCTCAACCACCATTTCTGAATGTGATGGAAGATATCCTGCACAGCTTTTAAGCATATGGAAGTGAACTCAATGGAGGTATGAGGGAGCCCAAAATACCTGGTATTGATAGAAACAAGATTTATTTTAGCTACTAGGAGTAGGGGTGGAATGAAGGTACTTCCTTAAAAATAATAATCTCCCCATTAAATTTTACTTCTGTATTTAAATTTCTATCAGTGCAGTAGTGCAAAACTTCAGCTGAGCATGTAGAAATACAGTTTAGGTATCCAAAGAAAAACTTTTGTCCAGAAAGAATTCCAAAATGTCTTCCATTTTGAGAATGGATTTATATTTATATTTGCAATTTTAACTTGTATTTTGTCATGTCCTACCTTTTTCTTGAATGCCCTACATTTTGTGGTGCCTTCTCCTCCTTTGCAATTAGAACATCTGGTCACCCTGATGCAAATATAGCAAATGTTGGCATTCTAGGTGTAAATGGTTTTCTGTATCTCACTCAGTGCAAAGCTAAAAATTACTTTGAAAAAAATTACATTGGGGGGACAAAATTCCTTTGGAAGGGGGCAAAGTCCTCATTTTGCCCACCCATCCACCTACAGATAGCCACAGCCTTGTTTGTATCTCACTACATTTAATTATAACAGTTTAACAGTTAACAGTTTATCAGGACTGTCCCATAGATAATGTCCACATACAGCATTTCAATGGTATCAGTACGGGGGGTGCGGCTTACACTGGGTGACACCTTGAAAGAGGGATGACACCAGGTCAGGCCATCCTGCCATTGTACCCCTCCTGGCTCCATTGCAGCAGTGAAGGAGAGGCCTGAGTGCACCTCCCCTGGCTTCACCAGAGTGGTGGAGGCCTCCTCACAAGAAGACCTCCACTGCTGCAATGAAGGAAAGGGCAAAACACATCTTTTTGGTTACCAGCAAACACATCCCCCCCCCCCACACACACACCAGATGACACCAGTGGTGGGGACACCACTGCAGCAGCTAGAAGCCCTAAGAAACTGCACTTCTTTAAATGTCTGTTCCTAGCTGCTTGAAAGACTGGAAAGTTACCAAGAAGGATGAATATTGTTACACAGGGAAACACCCATCATACAGCAATGGTTGAATGATGCTGTGGAATATCAACTCATCCTAGTCAGCTACAGATAGCTTTGGTATGCCATTCAATTAATTCTTCTACACATAATTTCCGAAGGTCTGCCTGATCCAAATGACCAGGATAAAAAGAATGTGTTGAAGCTTTGCTTAGTTAGATGCACTGAAATTAGACATAACTGAGCCATGCCTAGTTTAAGCCCCATTGACTTCACTAGATAATCACTATACATCGCTAAATCTACAACCAGCCCAAAATGCTTGGGTTGGGGGATAAAGCCAATACAAAACAAAATAAAAGAGAGGTCATAATTTCTTTGATCACAGTGTCAACCAGCAACCTTAAATGCTAAAACTATCCTGCCACTCCTGGTCAGAATGTTTTTATTTTCAGAGTCCAAGAAAGGATGCCTTGAGTATTGCTTTTCCCCTTCCCCTAGCTCTCTCTTTCTAAAGCCATCAATCTAACTTTCTTCAGATCTAGCAAAGACAACGTTAAAATTAGCACGGATAATCTGATGAATTAGAACCATCTGTGTGGATTGATTTATAACTGCTGTGCCATAGCCTTAGTATGTACTTGAAGGTGTTGCTATTAAAGGTTTCTTCACTTACATCAGCAAAAATGTGTAACATCCAGGCTGGAACATGAAGAAAGGGCACCTTCTGAAGTTACCCAAATCACTTGAATGTTACAAAAGAGAAAATCAGGACTTACTATTTAGCAAAGAAAATATTGAATCTTTGCTTCAGTACGCTATGACATCCTTGTGCCTTTCACAAGCAACATCAGCAAGAAGTTTTTTATAATCTTATTTCAGTGTTTAAAAAAATGTGTGTGAACATTGTGCATAGGCTTTTAGATGGAGCAAATGTAAATCAATTTTAACTGTTTGTGTGGGATCAACTGGTTGCAATAGGAGTATAAAAGAAAGTACCTGTTTGCACAGCAACAGCACATAGTTAAACCAAGAAAATAGCACCCACAAGAATGTAGTGGACGCCACCAACTGAGATTCCTTTTATATATGACAAATTTGTGGAGATTGAGGCTATCTGTGGTCATCTGTCATAGTGATAATATATTACCTTGAGATTCAGAGACTGTATTCTTCTAAACACCACTTCCTGGGGAACATGAATAAGTAATACTATTACATTCATTTCTTAGTTACATACTTCTCCGAAGCATTTGGTTATGTACCCAGACATGTGACGAATAAAATGCTTGGCTTAGCACAAGGCACCAAACTGCTATATATGAGGGGGCAGAAACAGAGGTGGTTTAAGGCCAACCAGGCCCTGCACAAACCTTCTGTGATATTTGCTTTGCAGCCCACTCTCCTGTCCTCAGTTCAGTGTGAGTTTTGCGGGCTGAGTCAAGGCTGAGTAAGAATTTTCTCCACTTCACCTGCTTGAGTCCTTCCTCCCCACCCCCAATACTGTACTTGGACAGTTGGCTAGGGTGGTGTCTGTAAATGGGTTGTCATTGGCAGGTAGTGGTAGGAGAATATAAGAGTTTGGTGAAGGGTAGGGCTCTGGAACAACCACTACATTTCCTGGGACCTTGGGATGGGGAAGGAGTCTGCCCTTGGGGCTGATCTGGGTGTTTTTTCTCTTATAAAGTACTGAGACTTGGGAGCCAGTGCCCTGGGTTTGCCTTCCAGAATATGGCCATCTGAGGTGCAATCCATGGTACTGCATGGAAAGGTTGAGGAAATGGTCACAGATTGGCATTTGGCCTCAGCTGGACCTACATTAGGTTGCTCCCCATTTAAATAGGTTTCAGGTTATTAGAAATTATTAGAAATAAAGTCACACTTTTTAAATGCAATGTTCTGTTTCTGGTCTTGTTATTTCATGGTTGGTCATCAGTTCTTCTGTAGGAAAAAAAGGAAGAATTTCTGTGGCAAAGCAGACCAGCAGCTTGGAGCACTGGTTGGCCCCCGATCAGCACAGGACTGTGGTGACCGAACACCGCAGCCCTGGCTTGGCAGTTGCTGCAGCCCTGAATACGCTGCCATCATGCAGCATTTTTTCAGTGCCCATTTTTTGGCCAGCTTCAGGCCACCTTAGGCAGCTGCAGAGCAGCTTCTGGCCACTCCAGGGGCATGCAACATCTGAATGTCCCACCACTGAAGTGGGTGGAAGCCACTCATTCCTGCTTGTCTATTTTGGGGCTGTATGATGACTCCTGTATTCTGACAGGGTTTGAGTTTAAGTGGTAACAAGGGGAAGTAGCCATATTTCAGTGTTTGTTGCCACAAGAGGTATGATGGATATTCAAGTGATGTGTTTCAAGGGGCATTAAATTAGATAATGTGATGGAAGTTAGGATAATCAATGGCTTCTATTCAAGATTATTAAGACCCAAGATATCACTTTCAGTATCAGAGACAAGGGCACAGTTATACATGTGTTCTGCTAAGTTTTCCATCAGCAACAAGATGGCCATGCTGTAAACAGAAGGCTGATCTAAATAACTATCCAGCAAGTTTTTCTTATATTCATATGTTTCCCACATGCATTTTATAGGATTGCCAGTTCAAGTTTTAAAACAAACGTTACTGTGCTTGTACTATCTGTATGATAAAACTGAAATCCATGAGGTGATTTTTTTCTGCAAATTAATTTCTGTATGCCACATAGTTGTGAAGGGCACCAGGGGTGTGTCTGATACATATTGGCAACCTGAGCCTTTACATAGCCACATACCACATGCTTCCATATACCTTCTATGTTATATCATTGCTGTGGAAAATGCAGTCAGATTAGTCATCCCAGATACAGCTACCAAAGACCTCTAACACTGGTTCTAATGTTTCATTTGATCTCTCTTAATAATATGAGGGAAGAACTAGTGAGAACAGATTGAGTATTCCTTATCCAGAATTCTGAAATCTTAAATACTCCAAAATCCAAAATTGTCCATGTGGGGGTGGGGTGTGTGAGACAGTGACACTTCTGCTTTCTAATGGTTCAGTGTACACAAATTTTATTTTAGGTGTAGAATTATTAAAAATATGATGTATACAATTACCTACAGGCTTTGCTTATAAGTTGTATACAAAGCATATATGAATTTCATATTTAGATATGGCCCCATCTCCATTATGTATATGCAAACATGTCAAAATAAAAAATAAAAAATCCAAAATCCCAAACACTTCTGGTCCCAAGCATTTTGAATAAGGGAGACACACCCTGTATTTTGCAATGCTATGCTATATCTGTTTCAATTAAGTATAGCAAATGGGAAAACTTACTTCGGTGGGTTAAGCTTCATCTTGGGTATTATCGGCCCGTTACAAATGGGCACCCTAGTACACGACGAGTGCATACTAGGGTTAGAAAGGGGCGTCACTTCTTGACGCCCCTAACCCTAGTATGGACCCAGTCTGCGCCCTATACAGACGGACACCGGCATGACTACATCACCACCGCGCCGCCTCCAAACGAGGCGGCGCGGTTGTGATGTCATCATGCCGCACAAAGGCGCCTAGAGCACCCTTTCCGCAGCGCGAGAAGGAGCTCCAAAACGGAGCTCCTTCTGTGGTTTGCATCGCTGGCGCAGCCTTTAGACAACTGCACCAGGGAGACAAGGGAGAAAGGGGCCAAGCGGCCCCTTTCTCCTCCTCCCCGCCGCCATTGGGTGTCCTTGGGGCAAGAAGCCCCAAGGACACCCCTTTCCAGGCCGTGGGGAAGTGGCCTTTTGCCGCTTCCCCGCGGCCTGGAAAGCGGCGGATCGGGGCCTCAGAGGCTGCCGTTGTGGCAGCTGAGGCCCCGATACAGCGGGGAAAGGGCCGGTTACAGGCCGCCCCAAAGGGGCAATCTGTAACACACCATCAGACCCAGAAAGAATATCTCAGCTTTCTAGTTCAAATAATTTGTTGCTGTTGTTGTTATTGTTGTTGCAGTTGTTGTTTCTGTGTGCCTTCAAGTTGTTTTTGACTTATGGTGACCCTAATGCAAACTCTTCACAGGTTTGTCTTGGCAAGTTTATTCAGAGGAGGTTTGTCATTGCCTCTTTCTGAGGATGAGAGAATGTGACTCACCCAAAATCATCCAGTGGATATCCATGGCTGAGCAGGGATTTGAACTCTGCTCCAGAGTCAAATTCCAACACTCAAATCACTATGCTATGCCTTTCTTTTCATGTCAAGTCACTGAGCTGGAAGCTGGTAACTTTATCATTTCCTCTAGTGTACGGAGAACTCTGTAATTTATAGTATTACACAGATGGGAAAGTATATGGCTTGCCATTCTGTTACACATAACTTGCACTGTCTGTGGAAAATAAAAAGATAAGTGCAATCCATATTGCAAAAGCATCGCTGCATGATGAATTTGCAGTCTTTTTTCAGGTTGTGTATCATTTCTTGAAATTTATGTTGCTGTTGCAGTAACGTCTGGTGGTGCACACCATGAATAACTTTGTGCTAATTACATTTGGATTCTGGAGCTCAGACTGTTTATGAAGACAACATTATGGCACCCTTGATTACAACACTAAAATAAATACCTTAAGTGCAGAGTCTGGTGAATGATAGTAAAAAGAAACTAAAGCATTCAAGTAAAAATATGGCTATCACAACAAAATGCATTCATAAAATGTTCTTACCTGTCTTCCCTATTAACCCCCCCCCCTCCACGGTGACTTATTTGGTAGCAATAAAATGTGTTTTTAATCAATTGGGCTAAAAAGCAAGGAAAAACAAACCTGTTGTAAATATGAGCACAAATTCAGTAAAATGTAATTGACAATCCTGTGTAATCTTTTACTATGTGGCTAGATAAGACCACAGTCTAGAGAATTAATTTAGGCATAGCTAGACTGAGATCGTACATTGTGTAGCTTAACATAGCAAGTTTTGCAGGCAGAACTCTGCTATGGTTCTCCCATTCACACCACCAGAACGCATTGTTTTGCTGTTATAGTCCCTCTGAACAGCCAACCAAAGAAGATCTAAGTGGAGAAATTCTGTATTCCTCTGCGGGACATAGTCTGATGCTTCTCTGATTGTCTTCACCAAATATGGAGTGGCCATTCAAGGTGGCTATTTCATACACCCCAATATTTCACAAATGAAAACAGGGACACATGAGCCAAGCAACATGAGAATGTGATCAAAGCGGCAGAAATTATTAAAGAGAAAGAACACATAAACTAAGAGAGGCTGCAGCAGTTGGATTTTGCCTGAGCTTACTGGGGAAGTAAAGACTACACTGTCTCCTCTCCCCTCCATCCAATTGAATTAACTGAGTGGAAACTACTTTTGTACTTTGAACTCATTTTGTATTAATGGAAATAAGCAGAGGACAAAAGGGGCAAATGGAAACAAGAGACAGGAAATGGTACATTTTAAAAGCAACTGAACAATATAGCATTAATCAGGACTGTCCCTGCCAATTCACGACAGCTGGGGAGTATGTTATCCCAGAAAAAACATGGGTCTGGGGGTGGGTGAGGGAGTTGGTCATTGTGGAAGGTGGAGGATAACAACAACCTCCACAATTACAAAAAAAGAAAAGAAAGACAAATATCTATGCATGTGTAACTAATAGCATGCCAGTCCTAGACTGAGATATTGTGTTCATTGTCCAACAAATCAGCCCCATCTAACACTGTTGTTGTTAACTGCCATCAAGTTGATTTCTAGTTATGGCAACCCTATGAACGAGAGTCTCCGAAGTCACTCTATTCTCAACAGCCCTGCTCAGGTCTTGCAGACCTTGGCCCCATTCCCACTAGCTTATAAAGTGGATCAAGACTCGGATTATGGGGGCATCATTCCCATTTGAACACACATTCGATCCTCATTGCACCAATTTTGTTCCTATTGGAATTCGGATGTGATCCCCATGTAATCAATTTTTCCAGGGAAAACCTGAATCAGGGAGGCTTGAACCCGGGTTAATTTGACTGCAATTTTTCGGAGATTTTTCCTGCACCTCCCGAGTCTGATCTGGAGCAAATGAATGGGAACACTAAGGGTGTCCGATTCGGGAACTTGGGGATGGGAGGAGCAGTGCTCAAGGGGCTGGCCTGGGGGTGTCACCCACCTTGTTCTCTTTCCTGCATTACCGGCACCATTGTCCCCCATCCACGTAGCCTTTCCCCCAGTGGAGTGGGAAGCAGAGTAAGGCGAATGCATGTGTAGACAAATTTATTTTTTTAAAATTAAGCTTTCAATTGGCTAGGCACTCTGTCGGGTGTCCAAACATAGCAAATTGCTACATTGACCTCCGAACATGGTAAACACATTACGCCCCCCTGAAACCTCCCCCCTGCTCCACATTCATAGAGCGACGTGTGAGGAGACCCATTGAACACCATTTTTAAACTATTATTACATGCCTGCTCGATTGCCCTCCCCCCCCCAGACAGCCCAGGGAGCAAGTGGGGAGGCAAAGGGACTGGGGGGGGGGGTGGAGGTGCCTTCTCCTTTTCCCAGAGGGGCTCTGGGAAGATACAGGGAGCTTGGGAGGCAAAGGGACTTGGGGGGATGGAGGCTCCTTCTCCTTTTCCCAGAGGGGAAAAGTGCCTAAGTGATTGATTGACCACACCAAAATGCATCGAAGCAATTGATGTCATTGTGACATCAAGCGCCTAGGCACTTGATTGACAGCTGCTTTAAAAAAGAGGTTGTGGAAGGGCAATGGAAAC
Organism: Sceloporus undulatus; assembly: GCF_019175285.1. Lineage (NCBI taxonomy): Eukaryota > Metazoa > Chordata > Lepidosauria > Squamata > Phrynosomatidae > Sceloporus > Sceloporus undulatus. Next base: position 116,477,083 of record NC_056522.1, on the reverse strand, counting down.
AGGGAGCAAATTACTCCACTTTAAAATACAGCAGGGGGAAATCCAATGGGAATGAAAACTTGGGTCAAAATAAATCGAGTCATTTTGCAGCCTTTCCTAATGGGAACAAAGGACCAGATTCGATTAGGAATCAGAAAAAAAAATCGAGCCAGAATCGCAACAATATGTGTTATTTTTTGTGCCCAGTGGGAATGGGGCCTATGTGTCATGGCTTCCTTGGTTGAGTCTTTCCATCAGGAATGTAGCCTTCCACTTTTCCTCCTGCCTTCTACCTTATCAACCATTATGGTATTTACTAGTTATTCATGTCTTTCCATGAGTAGGCCAAAGTATGAGGGTCTCAGTTTATTCATCTTGGTTTCTAGGAAGATGCTAGGCTTGGTTTGCATTAAGACCCATTTATTTGGCTTTTTGGCAGTCCATAGTATCTACAGAACTCTCCTCCAGCACCACATTTCAAATGAGTTTTTTTTTCTTTCAGCTTTCTTCACTGTCCAGCTTTCACAACCATACATAGAAATTGGAAGTACAATGCACAGACAATCCTAACTTTAGTATTTAATGATATAGCTTTACACTTCAGGATCTTGTCTAGTTCCTTCATAGCTGCCATACCACATCATAGTCATTTTCTGATTTCTTGACTGAAGTCTCCCATTCTGATTAATGACTTAGTCAAAGTATGGAAAATCTTGAAATATTTCAATGTCTTCATCATCTACTTTAAAGTTATGTAAATTTTTTAATATGTAAAGTTCTGTAGTCATTTTTCTGTTCTTAGTGTTCAATTGTAAACCTGTCTTTCCACTTTCCACTGAACTTTCTTCACTAGTGATTCCAAGTCTTTGCTACTTTCTGCTAGTGGTATGGTGTCAGTGCATATCTTAAACTGTTGATGTTCCTTCCTCCAGTTTTCACACTTCCTCTAATCCTGCTTAATGTAGAATATGTTCATTGTACAAGTTAAATAGATAGGGTGATAGAATGTAGCCTTGCCTGACCCCTTGCCAACGGAAGAAGTGGCGCTTACTTCTGAATAAAGTAGGGGTGCGCATGTTCCTACGTCACCTGTTGACTTATGGTGACTTCATGAATTTCATAGGAGTTTCTTAGCAAGGGAGATTTCACAGTACATGGGTTGTATGTATCAAACAGAACTTCTGATATGTAAAACAGCAGCCTTTCTGCCATGAAAACTACAAACTGCACTGAAATTCTCTCAAGCAACAAAACATAACTAAAATTGGATAGGAGCCATGTCTGAATTTTACAAGTTATAATTAGTGTAACGGATAGGAAAATCTACTAGCCTGCAATTTCAAATAGAAATATGTGTAACAAGCACTGATATGTGGAATTTCCCATTTGTAGTTACCGGGACTTGATTACAGAGAATGCAGAAAATCTGTTTGAGGAGATGATGCTCGTAATGACAACTAACTTGAAAGTGAATACATTACATTTTATCTGCTGAGGAGAAACTACATAGACATGCCAGCTGATTTGTAAAATGTGCATTTTGTGTCTGAGAGAGAGGTTGCAAAAGTGGGCAATGACTTGAGTAAAAAGCAAGCAAGAGGCCAGACTCAACTCTATGGCATGCCATGAAGGAGTGAGGAAATGGCATTTGAGGTGGGGAAATACTTATTTCACAGTTCACATTGATGCACTTTGTGGAGAGAAATATTTTGTCCCAAAGAATGATGATGAATTTTGAAGGATGAAATTTCCTAGTGATGGAGACATATCATATTGTATATTATAGCTATCCTGTATTTTGTGGTACAGTTCGATAAACTATATAGACTAATCACACATAAATTTGTTTTAAAAGAACATAGACCAAGGTGTTGAATTCATCATCATAAAAACACATACATAAGGCAATGATAACTACTAAGAGCCATCTAGTATCCAACTTCCTAGGCACAGATCTTTTTCATGCTTATAGAAAATTCAGATATACTGAGAATTTACAACAAACATTATTGCCACCCTCTGGTCTACTGAGATGTAAAATTTATTTTCCAATGTTTGATTTGCAGTTTTTTGTTGTTGTTGTTGTTTTTACTGTCCAGGGCTTCAAAATTTGGCCACCCATCCCTGCCATGGCTGCCCCCCCCCCCACCTCAGCCATGCCCCTGTAAGAGGATAAAGTTATTCTCCTCTTTCCAACCATATAAAGCCACAGGAAGATTTGAGAATGGATCAGAAGTATGTACATGAGAAGCTCAGAATGAAACATGGGAATTAGGATTATTTAAACCTGGTTCCCAATATTTACAAGGAAGCAGACAATGGCTATCATTTTGCTGGTGGCACACAGGAATACCTGGCAATTATTGTAAGTTTTTGGACTTTGTAGAAGGAGGTATCTATTATCTCCTTCTATAAGGACTTCAGTATGGTGCAGAGCAATGGCTAGAAGAGTCAGGGAGACTGCTGGATATAGCTCTGTTTCCTTGGACATTACAATGGTGTTCAGTTGGTTTCTCTTGAGCATGGAGAGAAGAAGGAGCAGTGTTACATCTGAGCTCACCACCACCACTATACAGCTAATCGTTGCCCAGGGAGACTGATCTGCACCTTTGTGGTGGTTGTACATGAGAGAGGGGAAGCACCTGGGTAGGAGGAGCCTATGCTAGCTCCCATAAGTTGGTAGAGGCTTTACATAGATTTATTGTGGCCAATGTGACCTGCCCAGTCTTCCTTGTTTATGGTATGTTCTGAATGAGTTTAATTGCCCTTTATGGGAATAGAGAAATGGCTGCAGTTGGATACCTCCTTCACCATTCTTGGAGTGGTGGTGGAAAAGCTGTGTAGACAGAAAAATCAGGTAGGAAATAGCATGCTGTATTTAATTGGGATGTTTTAAAAACCAGGAATCGTGGACCATTGTAGCCTTCTGCAAAGTGGAATGAAATGTATCTAAGTGGCAGTAGCTGAGCAGGTGCTTGTGATATTCTTCTCACCTTTACAAAGAAGGCAGATCTCAACAGCCAAAGTGGTTCACATCATAGCTAGACAGTTCTAACAATTATCATCTCCCTCAGGAACAGGTCTAACATTCATAATAATATATTATTGCTGTGGAAATTCACCCTTCCCCTACCACTGTGAAGATTGCAAGCAAAGTCAGATGGAACAGAAAATTTTGGGTAGGGGATGACAGCACATGTTTCTTTTCACCATGAGGCAAAAACATTTTTATTCCAGCAGGCTTTTAACATATAATTGTTGTCAGAGAGGATTTTATATGGGGTGTGTGCTCTATTTATATTTTTAACATAAAACATTAATATTTCATCTCAATGCTTCAACCATCTGACTTCCAGTGCCTGTTACTTGCCTGTGTGTTTCTACGTCTTCCAGTGAAGATGACCACAAGTATACTCATTTCTTGTTTCCAGGACACAGATCCAATACAGAGTAAATGAAGGAAAGAGGCATGTTTGCCCTAAAATAAAACTGATCCTACTACTTCTTAATCTGTGTAAAGTTGCTTAGAATCCCTTCCCACCAGAAAGGTTCAGTGGAAATTGGTTAAAATCAATTTTTGAAATGTTGAATGAAAATTGGATGTGAAGTGTGATCAGTGGGAGGTGGAATGGGAAGGACACAAGGAAGGAAGGAAGGAAGGATGGATGAGGGAGTGTGAAGATATTTGAAGAAAGGATGGGAAGCAGGAGCAGGAAACACCATCAATATGCAGGTACAATGAAAAGAAAAAGAACTGGGAAGTCTTGATAGTTTTATACAGTCTGGTTGAACCCTTTGTTCAGGCTGGGTCCAGATTTAGGTCAATGTGAATAGGCTAGGGCAAGGGCAGTTCCCTATTCCTTCTTCCTCACAGAAGCCCCCTCCAGCTCCTTGAAAATGCTACACAGGGAATCAGGGGACCCTGCTGAATGAGTGAGACATTGTACAATAGTGAGGGATCTCCAAATGTCAGGGGTGGCTGCACCTTTCAGCAGTACAGCCTTTCTAGCCACCAAAGGCATATGAGTCTGCACTGTGCAAACATGAAAGAAAAGAGCCAACCAGCAGCACTAACAGCCCCATAAAAGCTACATTAGGTTCTGCTTTGTACTTTTGTGATTCTTGCAACAAGTAAGCATGAAGAAGTCATCTGTATCAGCAGAAAACATAGAAACTGGCTTATCTGCAATGAAGTTTCAGGAAATCAATCACTTTTAACATGGATACATTTGTCCCTTCCCTATTCAGCATGCAGATTTCTTTACTATAATGTGTTTCAAATTCTGTTTTCTCACTGGTTACTTTGTATCCAGAACAGTGACACACATTCTATTTAAATCACCAACCATTGCAATGTGTACTGTTTCATGTATTGCCTATAATTAGATGAATTGGCAGTTTTACCTTATATGACAGCAACATCATGGTCTAGGATGTAATTCCCAAACAAAGTGCTGCATTATGTGGTGGAGCATTTCAGTAAAAATAGAACTTGAAGTATGCCAATAAGAGCATCTTGTGATAAATCACATTGCCTTTGAGCAAGTCTTCTGTATCCAACGAGCACAAAGATCTTCCCTTTCAGTTGTGCTAAACTTTCGTCTGAATTATATTTCTTAAGATTCTTAAGATGTTGGATGGTACAATGTGAGAAGAAACTGGAATCATGGCTTCTTTCCTTTCATACAGCACAGAAGAAGATCCATGCTGAACCAAGTCTATCTACAGGACCTCACTTTGAATTTTCACTTTTTGTTGTGTTATAACCTAGAATTGAAATACTTATTGCATGCCATTTCCAGACAGTTCTGGGCACGGGATGGGATTGGCACAGAACAGATGAGAAGGGTGTTACTGCACAGGAGAACGCCGCTGATGCCTCCAGGAATCCCCAAGTCATTCCCCATCTGTGCTATGGCAGCCAATTTTGAAGAATGATGGGGAACAGCTTAGGGACTCCCGGTGACATCAGCAGCATTCTCCTGTGCAGTAACAGCCATTCTCACCCATTCTGTGCTGATCCCATCCTGTGCCCAGAACTGTCTGGAAATGGTGTGTGATAAACTTAACTCTGTATACTCGACTATAAGTCGACCTCTTGTCAAGGACAGGTTTGGGGGCCAAAATTATGGATTTTTATATGACCCATGGATAAGTTGAGGGTGAAACTTGGAGGCATGTAACAAAGGATGTAACAGAGGGAGGGAGGGAATTACAGTAAACTGCAGCTGTGTGCTGGATGTTGGAGGCAACCAGACACAGGCGATGCTAAGAAAATGCACAAATGTCAAAAAGAATGAAAAAAAGAAAGCAAAGAAAATTGAAACTTTGATTATAGCCTTTAACTTGGATGTGATAATTTTGTCTCATTTTAACCTAGAAAAGCTGACAAACATACACAAAATGTCTTATTCAGATCCTTCAACACCGAATTCCTCTTGGTGCTCCTCAGAATGGAAGTGCCAAAGAATTGCCACTGCCACTATTTTTCTGCCCAGCCACTTGAAAAGATCAGAAGCAGCACCATGGCAGAGAGAGTAGAGGGGCTCAGTGTTTCTTTTAGGAGATCCCAGGACAGACTAAGCTCTTGCCTTTCACCACTCTGCTCAGAGAAAGGGATGGTTCCTTTTTGGATAAGGGTTCATGTATTGTCCTTGCAATGACCCATGGATAAGCTGACCCAGGTTTTGGGGGTCAATTTTTACTAAAATGTCTATACTTATACATGAGTATATATAGTACATTTAATTGTTCTCGCTACCCCATGATGTACACAAGATACCCAACACTGTGTAGTGTGTTAAATATTTTTAACTATGGAACAAAACTTAAGTAAACAAAAACAAACTAAACATTATTCTGGTCCTTCAGTATCTTCCCAGAGATGGCTGAAGGTGATGAAGGTGATTTGGTCCCTTCTGCTCCTGAAATACTAGGAAGTGGCCTTCAGAAACATCATGCTTCTTATCCCAACAACTATTATCACCAGTCATCACTCATTGCCTTATCCTCCCTGAGTTTATTTAATCCCAATTTAACATCAGCTAAATTGCAAAAAAATCCAGTTTGAAATATGAAAATGTTTAAAGTTTGTTGGATCAGAGTTAGAACTCATTCAAGGACCACAAATGTGCTAGATTTGAGTAAAGAAACAAACCAATGTGGAGTTTCAGTTCTATCACAATTTTAACCTACAGGTTGTTTTTTCTGAAAGTGTCATTTCAGAAATAACCTTTACTGCATGCAAGTGTCATTTCAGAAATAACCTTTACATAGCAGCTGTCATTTATCCATAGTTAAAGTACTAGCTTTTTGTTGATCTTTGAAATCTTTATGCTGAATGACAGGAGAGTGATTTGAACATGTAATATATTTATTTTTTTCCTTTCTTTTAACAGTTTTCTTTAAATGGTTCTTTGCTTTTACAGTTGTCAGATGTTTCCACATCTGTTTGTTCTTTTTGTTGCTCTGCATTGTTTGGAGAAAGCTGGCGGAATATTTCAGTGGTCTTATAAAATTCTTCTTTGGAATCTACCCTTTCTAAATAGCACAATCATCTAGTGACTATCTTCATGCCATACCTCTGAACTCAGTAACTGATGTGATCATTTCCTGTTGAATTGTACAAAATCTTTATAGCCGTTCCATGTTTTAAAATGCACTCTTACATATGTCTTGTCAGAAGTAAGTCCCAGGTTGCAACTTAATGGATTACATTTATTTATGATTTACTATTTTATTTACTAAAATATTTATATTCAACCATATTCCAAGGCACCAGAACTCTTTGGCAGAGAAGGTTAAAGACCTTGTAAAACTACACTTCCCAGGATTCCATAGGATAGAGATGCAGCACTTGAGGTAGTGTCAAACTACATTATTTCTACAGTGCACATACACCTTGTGTCTTAGAGTAAGTAAAATTGTGAATTTTAAATGATGAATTTTAAATGTGGATTGTTTTAATATGTGTACCTCTTATTTGTCCTTTTAAATTGATGTGTGTTTTAACTGATGTGATTTTATTATAGGGTCAACTTCCAATGGAATTACCAATAATTTCAATTGCTGGTGGAATCTAGTCTCTCTGACAGCCAAATTGGTCATAGAGTTCTCTGGAGATCTGAGCAAAGCTCTGAGAGTGAGAGTCAATTTCTTTGGGTTCTAAGTGGAAGTCTTATATTTAGGGTAATGCCATTGGCCTATCTAACACAGAGTGGTTTGTAACAAGAAGGCAGCTTAAAGAGTTTTGTTGGCCACTTTCTGTAGTCAACAAGCAGAGTGGGAAATAAGCCCTGACAAAGACTTACAGTACTTCTAATACTATATTGGGAATCTAGCTGCCTTGCATAACTGGATATGTTATCTGTCTCAAAACTGATATATGGCTTATTTAAAATATTTTCTCCTAACTTTCTGCCTGTTAACAGGCTTCCAGTTTTAAAGACAGCCTGCAATTTTAAAAAGCGAAGCAGTAAATAATTGGCCCACATTGAAGCCTTAGCAATTTTGATCATTATCCAGAAAGCAAATTGAAGCCCAAGGGCCAGAACAAACAGGCCAAAATAAAGCTGCTTCAGGTCACTTTGGAGGTATGCTGTTTAAATGACACATGCATCCTAAGCGGCCAGAAGCCATGCCAAAACTGCGCTCCAGACCTTAGGACTGGAGCGCGGCTTTGATGTGGCTTCTGGCCTATTAGGATGCATGCATGATTTAAACAGCATACCTCCAAAGTGACATGAAGCATCTTTATTTCGGCCTGTCTGTTCAGGCCCTTAGTTTTAGATTGTTAAACTATTGGAATTTGGATAGAAGCTGGAGGGTCATTTCTTAGCAGTGTTTTAATTGTGTATTCCTATGTAACAGGGGGTTGTACTGGAAGGCCTTTGCAATTTTTCCAGCTCTATGATTCTGTCCTTGCAAGTGAGGAGTACAATAATTATTAAAGCATCACTAATAGATCATTTTAATAATGCCATTCACTACAGTGTCCCTAAAACTGAGATATCACATTGGTTGGAAATCTGAACTGTACTGAACCAATGTTTCTTTAACAGCTTGAATACTATGGGGTGTTGTCCCCATTAAAAGGTGCATTTTAGAAATCATTTTGTAGAACATTTTTTTTCTCCAAATGTGACTAGCTGCTAGTTTTCTGTGATGTCTGTTTTGATTGTTTTCTTGCAGTATTTTATAGCTGTATTTTGTTTCTGCATGTAAAGTATTTTAGGGCCCGTACAAATAGGCCAAAATAAAGCTGCTTCGGGTCACTTTGGAGGTATGCTGTTTCAATGATGCATGTGTCCTAAGAGGCCAGAAGCTGCACTGAAGCTGCACTTAAGTGCTTAGGCCTGGAGCGTCACTTTGGCATGGCTTCTGGCCTCTTAGGACACATGTACTATTGAAACAGCATACCTTCAAAGTGACCCAAAGCAGCTTTATTTTGGCCTGTCTATATGGGTCCTTAATCTGGATAATATGCGGCAGCCTCTAAGAAAGGGGTTGGCAACACACAGCTGATGGGCTACAATACGTAGCTATCCATATTTTTCTGTGTTATTTCTATGTCTGGTTTAGGCAAATTTTCTGTTGAAGAAGTAATGCCCACATCTACCAAGACGTGCCTGTATACTTAATAAATCTTTGTTGCTTGCCTAAACATGTAATATGTAATCTTGTGATTAAATAAATTATTCAGATTCTGTTTGTTCCAGGCACAGTGCTGTTTCTAAATTAAGTTGTCTTTGTTGTTGAGTGCCTTCATGTTGTTCTTGGTATCATGGGTTTTTTTTAGGGCTGTGAGTGTGTGACTCACCCAAGGTCACAATGGGTTTCCATGGCTGAGCAAGGAATTGAATCCTGGTCTCCAATGCCATAGTCCAAAGCTCAGACCATTACACCATGTTGTCATCATCTATTCCCAAATGAAATTTGATGTAACTCTAGATTTTAAAAAGAAGGAAAAAGTTTAGAAGCAGGCAAATGCAGTAAAAAAGAAAGAAAGAAAGAAAGAAAGAAAGAAAGAAAGAAAACCGGAAATCTGTGCTAGAAACTGAAAATGGTTTCCTGATGGGCCAGTGCATTTTGCCAAGATCCATTTTGACGTTAATTTTAGAGCAAGATCAAGTCAGTCTGCCATATGGGATTACTCCATACAGCAACTTGGCCCAGGAACAAAACATGAATGAAAGAAAAAAATCCTTGACAGAATTCCTCTGCCAATGATATGTTTGTATTTCTCCCACATGGTATCAGATTCCAGTAGTAAACATCATCCATATTCATTCACAGTTTAAAAAAAAAAACCCAAGAAGTTATATTTGTGGTTGGCTATTTTTATTATAAAGTCGAACTGTATTATGTTATTTGGACACAGGCTGCCTCAAATCTTGCTGGCACCTGCAGTTTAACATATTTACTACCATACTTTGGAAGATTGATCACAGGAAACCGAGGCTCTTCTGTTTTGAAAAATCAGAATCAGCTGTTTCTCTGACAATAGCCTGCTTGATAGTCACTCTAAGAATAACTTGAACATGTGTGTGCGTGCGAACGTGCACACATGCACATGTGCTAAATGCATTTTATACATTGGCGTACTAAATGGCACTCTAGTAGCCGCAGAATACTGTATCTTGTTGCCACTAAAAATACACAAGAGGTAATGCAGGTTTCAATTCTGTCCTTTGTTTGCCAGTCCCAGGCTGCTAGTACAGCTGTGATGGTACAATCTGCAGTTTGTATGATCATAAATGAGAAGAGTAGGAGATATTTGGTGGGGAGGGCTGGCTGTTAATTACCAGTAGTTGCCAACAGTTTCTCCCTCACAGCTTACCTCAGTAGTCTTGCATCTAATTTAAACATTGACATGTGAAAATAAAAATACATATTGACTTTATGCTGTCAAGGCTCTGTTGGATTGCCTTATCTGTGTACATTGTAGCATCATGCCCAGCAAAGCCAACTCTACCACTGCAAGCAGTTTCCTTAGGAAGCATATCCTGGGTTTTGTAAAGGGGGCAAGGGCAGCAATCCCTTGACCATTTTCCTATGTTTGAGGAGAGAGCTGTGTATTCTTGGCAGCCTGCCCATCATGCTCTAAGCTCCCCTGCAGCTCTCAGGTGTATGGAGGAACCAGTTCCATCATCACTGTTAAAGATTCAACTGCCTACCTAGTCGGTTTTGAAAGCAGAATGAGGATAATGGGAAATGCCATGTTGTCCTTCATCTAAGGCAAAAAGTATTGTTTGACATACCTCATTCTCATTGATCTGTGGCCTAGACTGTGAAAAGGGAGAGAGATGGACCACTGACGAAAAAGATTCATGATGAAATAGGCAATTGCTCATTATCAAGCCTATTCTGTGCTGCTGGCAGCAGTGGCAAGGGAGCTATCCTTTCTCATCCTCATTACATCCATACATTGTTAGCCTATGTCAGGTGGTCCATTTAAAAAAAAAATCTTGTCATCATTTTACGTATACATACATAAATGTGTACAATTCATCTAAGCTTGGACCTATTTAATACATACTCGACTATTTTTCCAAATTAGAACAATTCACTGTGAGATAATTGAGAGTGCTACTGATAATGCATTTTATGTGTCTCTACTAAGGAATAAAACAAAAGAAAGCTAAAAATATTATTATATATTTAGTTTCCAAAATGAGAGCAAATAGATTATCTCAGATTCTTCTCCTCACTCATAATAAGGGTGAATCTACACTGTACAAATAACACAGTTTGACACTACTTTAATTGCCATGTCTCCATCCTTCAGAATCCTGAGATTTGTAGTTTTGTAAGGCACCAGCATTCTTTGGCAGAGAAGGCTAAAGATTTTGTAAACTACAAATCTCAGGATTCCATCGGATGGAGCTACAGCACTTAAAGTGATGTCAAATTGCATTATTTCTACAGTGTAAATGTAGACTATAGTGTAGTTTTCCAAAGCTGATATTTCTAAACTGCAGAATAAGCAATGTACACATTCAAAGGTATATTAGAATGCTCATGTGTATAAAAGAAGCAGCGTGTGAATATTAAGGCAATTAAAGTGATTCCCATTTTGCCTAAAAGGAGGTTGGGCACACTATGGCCTGCAGATAGCATGTGACACCCCCAAACCCCCCCCCCTCTCTCTCTCTCTCACACACACACACACACACACACATATATATATCAATCAGAATTGGACAAAACCAGTCACCTGTTAACCCATTAAGTCTTCATGGTGTGTAGTCAGGCTAATTTTTAAGGCCTAAAATTGTCTTTTCTCAAATACTAGCCATCCCAGTAGTTGAGAGAGGCTATGTTAGACCTAAATGAGATGGAGAGCATCATTTGTAGTCTTTGGAGATTCTAGCTGGTCATTTTCTTGCTTATTTTTTTCCAGTTAAAGAGTGTGAGATTTTGAAAAATGGGCAGGTGCTTACTGATCTAGATGATAGGGGAGATGTCTGCAGGACTCATCATCAAAGTTGCCCACTCCTGCCCTTAAAAACATTTCAAAGTAAATATCCACATCCCTGTTTGGGCAAAGCATTTGATTTAAGGAATCAAAGAGAGCTTCAATAACGTGCTTAAAAGTTCCAGAGCTTTCCACACACAAGGGTATACTTTCAAACTATTCTGATTTGGCAATCTCAGTTAACCCTCTGTCATCCTACATTCTGAGCTGCTTTGAAAATGTCCCAGTTTCTGTGTCTTCTTCCCACCAATTCCTTGCTAATCTTGACCACTGTCTGATGTTGCTTGACCACACATGTGCTGGTTTTAAAATGTGAAATGGTGGAGGCTATGCAAGGGTTCCTCCGGCATCCTGCAAATGGTTGCTGCTTTCCCAGAAAAAATTCTCTCCCTCTCATCCTGTCTACAATCCATCCCCTTACAAATCTGCTCTTGAAGTTCAGAACAGGCCTTAAGAGAATATTTAAGGGATCTGAGGGAGAGAGAAGGCTGGCCCAGTACCATCAGGGGCTAGCCTGAAGAAGGAGGCTCCTCCCTCCCTAACTGTCATCTTTCGGCCTCTGAGGGAGAGAGAAGGCTGGCCCAGTACCATCAGGGGCCGGCCTGAAGAAGGAGACTCCTCCCTCCCTTGCTGTCATCGTTCGGCCTCTGAGGGAGAGAGAAGGCTGGCCCAGATCCATCGGGGATAGCCTGAAGACGGAGGCTCCTCCCTCCTTAACTGTCATCGTTCGGCCTCTGAGGGAGAGAGTAGGTGGCCCAGTTCCATCAGGGGCTAGCCTGAAGAAGAAGAGCCCTCCCTCCGGTCCATCTGCCTTGGTCCAGGCCTCAGAGGGAGAGAAGAATGCTGGACCTGATTCCCTCCCCCCCTCACCATTCCCTTCTCCTTTTGTGTCGTGTCTTTTAGATTGTAAGCCTGTGGGCAGGGAACTGTCTGTTATCCCCTCTATTGTAAACCGCTCGGATTCCCAGTGATTGGGCGGTATATAAATAAAACCTATTATTATTATTATTATTATTATTATTATTATTATTATTATTAAGGGATCCAGGGAAGATTAACCACTTGACATGATTCTTTGAAGGAAGGCCCACCTCTCTGTATAAAGGGTAAACATTTAATGGCAAACAGAATCAAGAAATCAGGCAGAAACTACATATCGGTAGCTGTATTTTTTAAAGAAAAAATCTTCACATAATAAATACATCTTATACACATTGACTTCAAATTTACTTCAGAAATCTATTTACAATATAAATAATTAGAAATGGGAACATTTTTCAAGATATTGGCAACATAGCTAAGTTGAGTTTCCTACATTACATTCCAAAGGAAAACTTCAAATTACAGGTGTTAGGCTACAATGTCACGAGAACCTGAACATTGCAAGTCATGGGATTTGTAATGTTGGCGGTTTATCACTTTGGCCATCCATGTACATAAACCTTTTACCTCCCTGACTCTAAAACACATTTGCTTCTGTCACACAAATTGCACAGAAGCACTGAAGTGCTTACAAGAGCATCCCTATTTATTTCAGAGTTGGAAAATACCTTTTTACATCATTTTTCCTCAACACAACACCCTCCAGATGAGTTGAGGTACAACTCCCATCATCTCCAGAAAGCATAGCCAACAACCATGCCGCCCCTTTCATTTAATTAAAATCTGTGCATGTTAGAGAACAACAGATGCACTAGAGCATGTGCAGAACTCTGGATCTGTAGAGAGTACAAGAGTTAAAAACCTATGCATTTCTATGGAATTAGTTTCCAAATAAAGATGCTTAAGGCAGTTCTCTCATGTAGTTCCTTTAAGCATGTTTATTTGATCATAAGTTTGTTTAGAATAATTACAACCCATGTTTAAGTCAGTTTGTTTAGGAGCAAGCTGTCTATATATCAATCAAAAAGCAAACAGAAAATATAACATCTGGAGAATGCTCTTAAGTACAGTAATACATTTTACACATCCTCCCCCCCTGCCCTTTTAGGGGAAACAAAATAAGAAAGTGTCAATACTTAACAGAAAATAGTTGTGCATAATTTCTTTTTTAATGTAAAATACTGCTCTTTTATAATCAGCATGTATTTTCAGAACATTTTTCCATTTAAAAACAAAGTCACATGCATTAAAAATTAAATATTTTTTGTTTCAAAATAGTTTAAATAACTACGATAATAACTGAATGTACTTCCTTTCAATATTTTTTTAAAAGAGGTTATGAACAGTGATAACTGGATACTTTGATTTTCAGCCCAATCCTCCACAAGTTGGATGCACTTAAACCCATTGATTTCAATACCTCATGTACATCAAAGTGGATAGGATCAGATTCTTGGACTTGGACCCTAATTTATGTTCCATTCATAGAATGGACTTTCCTGCCTCCCACTTCCCTATGTAGCTCTTAGACATGGCCACACACATACACACAGACCTGTGGTACCACTAGGAGGGTGTGTGGGGTTCAGACCGCACCGGGTGACACCCCAGAAGATGGATGACACCTGGTTGGGCCTTCCTTTCACTGGAGAGTGAGAAGGGGCAAGGATGACCCTCCAGGCTCTGCCATGATGGCAACAATTTTGTCCTGAGGAGGTCACCACTATGGGAAACAAGAAGGGTGAGCAAGCCCTTCCAGGCTTTGCTACAGTGGCAGCTGTCTCCTGAGGAAGAGGCTGCCACCATGATGAAGAAGGGCAAGTGCGCCCTTCCAGGCTTCAACGCAGCATTGGCTCCCTCCTGAGAAGGAGGCCACCACAGTGGTGAAGGAGAAGGGTGAGTGTACCCTTTTGGCCACCACCTGTTCCCATTAGGCCTCTGGCAGCCCCCCAGTCACACTGGGTGTCAGTGGAGGTGGATACACCACTGACACAGACCAAAATATTCTGAAAGTTGGGGGAATTCTCCATAATATAATGACGTCTGTGAAAGAGGAACCAAAGCAGGAGAGGATGCCTTGTGGCCACCATCTTTGGAGCAAAGTGCTGAACTATTGCTCTCTCATATTAGGAATTCCACATTAAGGGTATAATATTATACATACTTAACTGGGTGCAAGCCCCATTGAACTTACCTCTGAGTACACATGTAAAGATGACATCGCAAGAGTGATAAATCTTTAATCTGTGCATATGTTCTTCCCATTGGAAGCCAAAATGTTCTCTTAGGCCTGTTACAGACTGCCAAAATAAAGCTGCTTCGGGTCTCTATAGAGGTATGCTATTTAAATGATGCATGGGTCCTAAGAGTCTGGAGGTCGCACCAAAGCCACACTCCATTCCTAAGCACTGGAGTGCAGCTTTGGTGCAGCTTCCGGATTCTTAGGATGCATGCATCATTTAAATAGCATACCTCCAAAGAGACCCGAAGCAGCTTTATTTTGGCAGTCTGTAACAGGCCTTAATTCACAAGGTTTCTGGATGAATGAAGGGAACATCAAGTTTTCTAAGGAAGCAGGTTGTCCTACTGAAGGGAAGCAATAAAATATGGGGGAAATTGCACCCATACTACTCAAAATACCCCAAAGGTTTAAATTCTGAATGTTGTACGTTAATTTGAAAGTAGCAAGTGCATTTATCAGTTTAAGAATAGATTTTACTTTTAATTAGCTAATATATTGCATTAATGTTCAGATTATGTTTGAAAATTGTTATTTTGCACATCAAGGTATTTGAAACTGAAAAATCAATTTATATCTGCTCTAAAAGATGCTTAATGCTAAATTGATTTTTGAATGTCAAATGCTTGCTTTCCTAGAAAGCCTTCCAGGTGAGGAAGAATATCATTCTTAATTTGTAAGAATTGCTAAGTGCTCCTGAATTATAGCAAGTGTTGAAACCTAGTTGGGAAAAATGAAATCTTAGTTCAGCTAAACAGCCACCTTTTTCAATGTATAGAAAATGTCCTATACATCCTATACAACACAAATAAATCAAAGCTCTGAGTAAACAGTGGTAAACAGCATTTCTGTACACAAAAGTCCACCTGTCCTTTGTTCCCCTGTATTTTGGGGTAAACATGTAATTGCAATTATAATTTGATAGAAAAGCATAACTTTTTCAGATTTATAGTGGGTTTGTCATAATCACTGGGGACATTTCATGGGCACTTTCTGTGAAGAGATCTAGATGCATTTTAAGCAAATGCGCTTTCCAGTTTAGACAACTGTACAAAAGGGATTTCCTTTCATTTCCTCTCATGGCAAAATCCAGCCTTTTATCAGACATTTTCAACTCTTGTCAGGATCCTTAGAATCTCAGCTTTCATATGTATAAACCCCATAAGTATCGCAATCCTAAATGCAGTGGAGAAGATGAAGAAGATGGTGCCCTGCCTTGCTTTACATAATGATAGCGCTGTTAGGCAGATTGCTCAATTCAAACTTTCTAAAATATTCCATGCACTGCACACATCCTCTAACTGTCCCAATTTGGCAGGGACAGTCCCAATTAATCCTCAGTCATCCCACTTTTTCAATTGATTTGCAAATGCCCCAGTTTCTCAGTCATTCTCCTACTTTCCCTCTTTTCCCTCAGCATCTTTCAACTTTTGCAAACTAAATTCAAAGTGATAACATTAGCCACTTTAATCTAGTGGTGAAAATTCATTTCATGATTGATGGCTAATGGAGCACACCAAGGAATTCCAGAAAATATCAGCTTAAGCTTTATAAACTATAGCAAAGCATTTGACTGCATAGATCATGAACAGCTATGGATGACTATTAAGGTCATGGGAATGCCAGATCATCTGATAGTCCTGATGAGTAATCTGTATTTAGGACAAAAGACTGCTGTTAAAAAAGAATATGGGGAAACAGAATGGCTCCCCATTGACAAAGGGTTGAGGCAACACTGCATTCTGTCATGCTATTTGTTCAACTTGTATGCAGAAAATATCACAGGAAGACCAGGTCTGAACTCAGAAAGAAGAGTGAAGACAGGAGGGAGGTACATCAACCATGTAAGATATGCAGACAGCAGTATGCTACTAGCAGAAAACATCACAGACTTAAAACAGTTACTAAGGAAGGGCAAAGAAGAAAGGGGCAAAGGCAGGCTTAATGCTGAATGTAAAGAAAACAAAAAAAAAAAGATTAGGAAGGAACTACATAAATTCAAACTAGACAATGAGGATATTTAAACTGTTAGAGTTCTCGTACCTTGGATCAGACATTGATCAGAAAGGAGACTGCAGTCAGGAAATCAGAAGAAAACTAGGAATGAGAAGGGCAGCTATGAAGGAACTAGAAAAGATCATAAAAAGTAAAGATATACAACTGAACATTAAAGTTAGAATCACCCAAGCCATTGGATTCCCCATCACCATGTACAGATGCAAGAGCTGGCAAGAAGAAAATCAACTCATTTGAGATGTGGTGCTGGAGAAGACTGCTGAGAAGACTGTGGACAAGACAAACAAATGGATCCTTTCATAGATCAAGCCTGAAATCTCTCTGGAAGCCAAGATGATCAACCTGAGGCTGTTGTACTTTGGCTACATCATGAGAAGGCGTGACTCATTAGAAAAGATAATAATGCTAGAAAAGGTAGAAGGCAGTAGAAAGAGAGAAGGACTTGACTCCAGATGGCTAGACTCAATCAGAGTGGTCATGGGCCTGAATGTACTGGAGCTAAGCAGAACAGTGAAGGACAGGGGTTTGGGGGGATGTCTCATCCACAGAGTTGCCATGAGTCAGGATTGACCTGAGGGCAGTTAACAACAAACAAACAAACAAACAAACAAACACATAATGGGTTGGGGGGGGGAATCCTTCAACTCTCAATCAAAATTATTTCCATACAGTGGAAATGATATGGGGAAAGACCTCAAAGCGTGATAGCATCGGATGAAAAAGCTGACAAATTTCTAGAACACAAAAATATTAATACTTGCTGCTAAACTTTAAAGGTGACTACAACATAGTTCAATAATGTTAAGTATCAACTTGTTCATTCAATGGTTTTACATCTTTTACAGACTCTGAATTATGAGAATATAAAACTGAATTTGTGAAGACAAAAAAAATCATTTCAGAATGTACTTCCTTAAGCACATTTCAGCCTTGTATAGGCTAAAAGTTGACGCTGAGTGAACAAATGAATTCACACCAATAGAGTTGCTGATGTTATCACATAAACTGCACAGGGTCAGTAATTAAGGAATGTTCTATACCAGATTTTGCCACTTCAAACATAAATATTATGTTATTATAAAGTGAGTGTTTTATAGCACTCCAGATATGGGACTGCTACTCTCATTATCCCTCACTATTAACTATTGTGACTAGAGATGATGGGAGTTGTATCCAACACATTGTTATGGTATGGTTCATGCCATGACAGAGATAAAGAGAAAAATGTTGTTTCCATGTACATGGACATCTCAATAGAAACTGGTAGCCACTGCCCCAAGTCTGAAAGCATTTAATGTTATATTTATTGTTCAAGTGTTATAATACTGTCCACCAAATTTCTGTGAATGTTACACATAAATGGCTCTGTCTATCTCTGTCTATTTTTATAATGCAGATTTTCATGCTATGCAAGTTGTCAAGTTATATATTGATTATGTTATTACCATCATGCTCAATTGTCACTCACTATCAGGTGCCACACTTCCTCAAACCAAAATTAAACCCATATGCAGCATGCTTGCATTATGGAAACCTATGAGTTTATTTGCAGAATAGTGTCTCCCCAACACACATCCAAATGCACATCTTAAGGAACTCTGTTCAGTAACCATCTTAGAGAACATATGCACCATCTAAAACAGCATGTCTATGGAGGTTCCTAATCAGTTAGGACAAAGGCTCAAATTCACATGAAACCATCCACTGTGTGAACCAGGCTTCCCAAATATAGGCAGTACTAGATTTGATATTGGATGCGGGGAGCATGTTGTACCAAAGCACAGAAACAGTAGCAACAGGATATAAAGCATCCACAATGAGAAACTAGTTACCACCAATGAGTTCTCAACCAAAGGCTCAGTCATAACCACAGTGCTCTCATGGAAATTTGACAAGTGGCACTTTGGAATTTTTACACTTTACAAAATTTAGTAATGACCTCATTTCCAAGCATCTCACCTATGTTATTAAACAAATAACCAAGAAAGAAAGAAAGAAAAGAGAAGAATAAAATGAAAATGAAAGAAATCATAATCACTATTACTTAGTATCAATGCAGTATTCCCAAAGCAAATGTTACAGTTAGACCTGAACTGACTAACCAAAAGATACTATGGCCTCATTAGATGATGCAGCTTATTACCCTTTCCATTACTAATTAGTATTTCTGCATATAATTTTCAGTGTGATCAGTGATACTGCAGATAGAAAGCTTTGCTCCTTGATCAGCCTAAACTGAAATTTAACAAAATAAATAATTCACTGACATAAAGAGTTCCTCAATGGGCTGAGTAATATTGCGCAGTTCAAGGGAAATTCAAACCCTAGGACTTTATGCTGTACCTGTTAAAGGTACAACCCTTTACTAGCTAATCACATGCAATTTTGCATTAATAGTGCTTTCAGAACTCAAAGACCAGCATTCTGTTGTCTGCATTCAGATCTAATTTACTTGGAACATTTCCCATAGCAATAGCAATAGCAATAGCAAGTTCATTTCTATACCGCTTATCAGTGCACTTTAGCACTCCCCAAGTGGTTTACAATGTGTAAACTAATTGCCCCCTGGAAGGATGCAAGCCTGAGTCGAGCTTGAGCCCTTGGCTGGTTTTGAACTCACAACCTTGTGGTTTATGAGTGAGTGGCTGCAGTACAGGCATTTAATCACTGTACCACCAGGGCTCTTTTATAAAATGCATATACTTTTGCAGCTTTGTATTCCCTGGTCACTTTGGTTCTCTGTAGCTGATGTTGAAGGCTGTAGATATGAGGAGAGCAAGTGGGGATGAATATGGCGCGTTACAGACCGCCTAAAAGCGGCAGTCTGCCGGCGGTGCCGGTTGCTGTGTCCAGGACCCACAGCAGCCAAACCGCATGATTCCTGGGCACAGCTGAAAAGAAGCTCCAAAATGGCGCTTCTTTTTGCGCCCTGGAAGTGCGCTGCGAGGTGCTAGTCGCGCACTCGTGGCGTCACTTCTGCTGCGCATGTGTCCGCATCGTCAACATGGCGGCCCCCTGTGTGGAACGGGCACCACCATTTTGTGCGCGCTCCGTGTGTACTAGGGTTAGGGGCATCAGGAAGTGATGCCCCTTCCTAACCCTAGTACGCGCAGAGCGCATACTTTATGCCCGTCCAGAATGGGCCTATGTAGGCTTTTCCCCCTTTGTCATAGTTCTCTGAGACTTCTAGTATTCAGGATGAATCCCTGCAACAGGAGACCCTGTCTATCAGCTGAGGTTCCTCACATGATCTAGAATTTTAGAAAACAATGGTTGGACGCCACATGGGAACCTCCATACATATAAGGAATCCTGCAACAGTTGTTTGTCTCAAAAAGAAGAAGAATTGTGAGAATGGCAACAGGCAGGGTAGACCTAGCATATTTGCCATGTGTTGATCCTATATGGGGGAAAAACAACTTCATAAGGCTTTTGTGTATCACACATGCAATTGTACAGAACTGGATCCACTGCATTGAAGTATATATAATCTGTTGCATCTTCAGCAAATAAATAAATAAATTCATAACCAATTCTGACAAATGATAAAAACATCTATTGTGAAATGATAGTTTTCAGCTAATATATTTTTATAACTATTAACAAAAATAATTTCAAGTGTTTCAAAAGAGCATATATGGTTGTCAGAACAAAACAATACAAAAGCTGCATGTCTGAATCTTATTGCTAGTACTAACTAAAGAATACCCATTGAATCAATTGAGATTATTGCATGGAGAAAAAGACCCAAAATAGATTCAGGATTGGAGACTCAAAAGCAGGTATTATGATAAAAGGGTTGCTGCTGCCACCAGGCAACTATAACCTGGGTCCCAACTGCGCTCAGCCAGCGCCTTTGCAAAAACGGAAAGCTCCTGTTTTTGCAAAGGTGCCTGCTGAGTGCGGCTGGGACCTGGTTGTAGTTGCCTGGCAGCAGCACTGGTGATTTTACATGCAATAATATCCACTTTTGAGTTTGTAATCTCAAATCTATTTCAGGTCTTTTTCTCCATGCAATCACCTTTAATATTTTGTGTGGGTTTTTTGGGCTATGCGGCCATGTTCTAGAAGAGTTTATTCCTGATGTTTCACCAGCATCTGTGACTGGCATCTTCAGAGAAGATGCCAGCCCCAAATGCTGGCAAAACGTCAGGAATAAACTCTGCTAGAACATGGCCAAATAGCCCGAAAAACCCACAAAAAACTATGGATGCCAGCCATGAAAGCCTTTAATTTCACAGTCTTTAATATTATTACCTATGTGTTGAGTTACCCTCTAACAATTGTTTCAGTAGGTTTACTCTAGCTGGGCGTTGCCCACAGGTTTCTGACCATAAAATTTGCTGAATTTTTAAAATTAGACATAAGGACTTAAATGTACCATGCAAAAGATAGAAAAGATGTTTTCAACCATTTATATCATTGGAACCAGCCTATTTGTTCCAAGGATTCAGTCATAAACACAGTATGGCTGACATCCTGTTAGAAACATGATCACATGGAAGGGAGGCTTATGCATGTGTATGTCTCTTTTTGATGGGCATAAGGAGCTATTCTCTAGTTCAGTGATTCCCAAACTTTGATGCTCCAGATGTTTTGGACTTCAGCTCCTAGAATTCCTGACAGCTGGCTAAGCTGGCTGGGGCTTTTGGGAGCTGAAAACCAAACACCTGGAAGATCAACATTTGGAAACCACTGCTCTAGTCTTTGTGCTCTGTCCCAAAATTTACACCACAGATATCTGTCAAGCCCCAGGAGGAAATGTTACTACATTTGGCCCTCCACATTCATGGGGATAGGGGCACAGGACCACTGTGAAAGTGGGAAAACTGCAAATAAAAAACACTGTATTTTTAACCTGAGAGAACACCTTTTTAGGAATCTCTAGGTCATCCAGTGCAACTCTATTGTCAGCATCTGCCAGACCAGACATTGACCACAGAATCAGACTGGAGGACTTACAAATGCCTAGAAAAATGTTTGCTCTTGTAACCTCTAAGTCTTCCAGCACCACTCTATGGTCAATTTCCAGAAGAGCTGCACTGGAGAACCTAGAGATTCCTAGAGATAACATATTAATCAAATCTGCAAATAATCAAATCTGTAAAAGTCAAGGCCACAAATGTAGAGGGATTGCTGTACTACTTTTAACCAGTGGAAAGAGGAAGGAGGAGAAAGACAATTCAGATCATGAAGATATGGCTGCCCTGGGCCCCAGGGGGAAAGAAAATGATGGTGCACTCCATGTGTGAGCTCACCCTCATTTCTTACCCCCACCAAACTGAGTCCAGTGGCTATTTCATGGACTGAATACTCTCTTCCCTCGTCCCCCCCCCCATAAGCAGCAGCAGCAGCCCCACCTTGATTTGACAGCTGCCAGGAGGAGGACACAGAACTGTGGGGCAGAACTATGCTCCAAATGGGATTTGTTTGAAGTAAGTTTTTGGCCTCTGTTGGAAGTAAGTTTCTTTAAAATCAGTGAGACAAATATCTGGTAAACATGGATAGCAAATCTCAGTCTGTTCCAGTCAATGGCAGTGATGAAGTTGGATTGTGGTGAGGAACATGTGGCCCTCCAGTTGTTACTGGACTACTGCTTCCGTTAACCCAAGCTTATCTTTATAATAATCAAGGATCATGGAATTTGGACATCAGAACATAGGAAGAACATTGCTAGAACCAAATGCCTAATTTGTCTAGTACAATTGGCCCTCCTTATCCACGGATTTTTTATACACAGATTCAAGCATCCATGGCTTGAAAATATTTTTAAAAAGTATAAATTTCAAGTATCAAACCTTTATTTTCCCATTTTATATAAGGGACACCATTTTGCTATACCACTGTATTTAATGGGACTTGAGCAGACACAGATTTTGTTATTCACTGGGGTTCCTGGAACCAAACCCCAGTGGATAACAAGGGTCCAATGTATTCATCTTACAAAGTGACCAATTAGATATCTATGATTGTCTCACAAGTAGGGCAAGAGTGCAACAGCACCCTCCCACTTGTATTCCCCACAACATCTGTACTTCTTGTGATACCAGAACCATTCTGCCAAGGTACCAGGCAAGCATCCCCAGTCCAGTGAAATCTGGCAGGGCACAGATTTCTCATTCTTGTTTAGACTCATACAGCATGTTGAAAAAGATAGCTAGGTCTATGTTACACTAGCATTAGTGTAACCTAGAATAGAGCCAACAGCAGTAAACAGGGCCAGGCTGACCATTATGCAGAGTGAAAAAACCACCTCAGATGCTTTGGGGTAGGAAGAGGTGATGGAGTATTGGTCAGAACTTTATGTGTCACATAAACGATCTAAGTTAGCCTGCTGCCCTCAGCAGTTGAATTTTATATGGACAATGGGATACACCATATTGGTCAGAAACATGTTGGCGAGGCCCAGCTAGAGTAAACCTACCTTAGGAAGCCAAATGACTTGACTAGCCTTGATAGTAAATCTCTGGGTTTTTTTTAAGTGAGACTCCAACTTTGAACTGGTAGATCAGGAGCAGGAACATCAAATGGGGTGGGGGGTGGGGGGATCAATGGTTTTCAAGGAGTTGTTTTGGGCAGGAAGTGAGGAAGTTAATAAAAAAGGGGGCTCTCCTGGGCCTAGAATGGTCCAGTAGGGCCAAAAACATGGTGAAATGTTCCTCTGTCCCCTAGAGGTTGTTGGGCCCATGTTGGAGTAGTGGAGGGTATGGCCTTGAAGGGGAGCTACTGTGCCCCTGTCCTCAGACACTTGTTCACCCCTTTTGTAGATGGCTAACCCACCATTTCTGGCAGCTGAGACAAAGAGATCATGGGACCTTCACTGTTTCTGACATGTACTTCCTTTCCACCAGCTGCAGTGTGGGTTCCCATGGAACCCTCTAACAGCCAGAGATCAACTCTCAGACACATGGATTGTTCCCACTAGACCAAGGATTAAACTTCATTCTTATAAATCATTGGGTGCATTGGGTGATTTTTAGTATCAATAGTAGCTTGGAAACATTTTATTCTTTCCTCAGTTTTAACATATTGGAATTCTCATCCCCACCCCCCTTGACTTTTACCATCTCTTTCCTTTGCCTTGAAATTAATAATTGAGGAAAGGAGTACATTTCTAAATTAAATTTGAATGATTTCAATGTAAGGACATTAAGCATAGGCATAACGCTCACTTAAATGAGTGGCTGGATTGTGTCCAGTCTCTCTTGCTATAGCTATGGTCTTGGACACACCAAGGTTCCACCAAGCATGTTTTTAACTGAGCTTTTTTTGTTAGAAAAAGATTTAAAATTGGAGAAATTGGAAAAGCTATTCTAGCTACAAAATTAATCTTGCTACTGCAGATCATCTGGGAACCAATCTTTTTTTAGTTTGTTTGTATTTTTTTTAGATTTTTAGTTTGTTTTTTATTGTATTTTTATTGTACTTCCACTGTTGTTAGCCACCCGGATTCCATGTTGATTGGGCGGCATACAAATAAATTATTTTTATTTGTTTGTTTGTTTGTAAACCTGGAAACATCAAATATCTCTATGTTTTCTTGAGGGGAAAAATGCTAAGGGGCAGTTGTGACCTCCAACTTACTGCCCAGATACCTATTTGAAGGCAAATTCTACCTTTTTCTAATTATTTAGCCTTAAGCTGCTCTCTGCTAAATAGTATGTTTGTCAGATCATTACATAGGGATTATTTAATTGTATTCATTAGACTGCTAATTCAACTGTAAACATGGTTACTGAAAGTAAATCTCATTGATTTCAATGAAACAAGCTTTGACATCTCAGTAAGACAGGCTTAGGACTACAGCTTTTGTGCTAGCTTTCCTCAGGTGGTTTCACACTTTACAATTTATGGTATGCCTACACATTTGCTTTCCTGATATTTGAAGCCACACAGTTGTAGGCCACATTGTTGAAATTTGTCTTAAACAAATCAGAAGGGTTGGGCACTAGTTCACGTAAAATAAAATAAAAAATCTAATTTGAGAACTTTAACCAAGTTTTGTTATACAGACCATAACAATTATATTTCCCAGATGACTTATATTAGTTGCACTTTGGACCATTGTATCTCCATTATCAAAATATTTAGACATACATTCACTAGATGTTCTGATTTCTTTGACATCTCTCCTCAAATCCCCAGGTAAGCAGCATTATCTCCTTTTGTCTCAGGTGTTCATATGTGATTTTTTTTAAAAAAAAATTATTTACAGCAAAGATAGTATACCCATGGTCCTCCAGATATTGAAAATTAACTCCCATCATCATCTTGCATTAGTTATGGGATCAGGGCCAGCTCATCCATATAGGTGAACTAGGCAGCTGCCTAGGGCAGCAAAATTTAGGGGTGGCTTGGTGGCATTTTTGTATATTTTTTGCATAATTAAACAATATTAAAGTGAAAACTCATTACAGCAAGTGACACAAAAGCAGGCTACCGTATGACGGTTTCTTTGTACAAGGGCCAAAACATATATGTGTGCCCCCTGTGTCTGTGGTACATTTTTTAATTGGCTTTTTGACTAATTCTCAGTACTGTGATGAGACATTGGAACCTAGGTTTTATGTCATGTTTAGCTTTAATAAACAAAACAGCGGAAATCAAGGGGTGAAAATAATTACGAGAAGCGACAGGAGGTGCCAAAATATTTCTTGCCTAGGGTGGCCAAATACCTAGAGCCGGTCCTGTATGGGATGCAGGCACAATGGGAGTTGTGGTCAAACAATATCTCCTCACTTTAGAGGCATATCAAAAACTAGCTCAAACTGACTTCTGGTAGTGCAATATCCCATCCCCATACACTGGAGTATAGGACCAACACTGCTATGAAAGGTAGCTATATCCATGTTCCCTTTGATAGAATCACAGAATCTTAAGCGTTGGAAGGGGCTGCAAGGACCATATAGTCCAACCATCTTCTACGCAGGAGACTTAAGCCTTGTTCAAGGGTCCTAAAATATAAAGAAGGTAAATGTATGAGAAGGCATAACATAATTGGGAATACTGAGTTTCTAGAGCTCCCGATCACATGAAAAGTTTCCATGCCTAGAGAAGGCTCTCCTCTCCATACATGGATGGAGACAGAAATGAAGGGGTAGAAGGGCTAGTAATTTTCTCTACTCATGTAGGTTGCAGAAGACAGAATAATACAATCACGTTACTCTTTATCACTACTGCTGTCACTGATGTACTAACTGTGATTTAATGCATGAACAGGGCATAATGCATTTTTCCAGAAAGAAGTGAGGGTGAGGAAAAACATTGTAATTTAAATACTAGGAGAATTTGATATAACTCAGTCAAGACACAGCCCATTAGGAGATCCAGGCATTTGCTCTGCAACATTTTAATGGCTTTGTTTTGAATTCAACAGCTCAAAATGAAATTACTAATTTAATGGCTGAAATCCTGCATCAAGAGATGTAGCTATGACAACAAAACTCTGTTGTTATAGGTACATCTCCTAAGGTGACCCCCTCCCCCAACCCATGTTAGAAGGCAGGCACTAACATCGTAAAGATTTCTGAGGTACTAGGGAGTGGGACAAGGAGTGAAGAAGTGGTCTTCTCTCTCTTGGTTGCAAAATACTTCCTAACAAGCAGCCATATGTGGGGTCTTCTCTTGATGCTTTACTGCCAGAAGAGAGCTGGATGCTTCTTAACTAACTCCTTAGTCCTTTGGACATTCCTATGCAGTTTTTAAAGTTGGTTCTGTGGTAACAGTCTTGGTTATTGCACCAGTGTAATGACTGTAAACATGAATTCAAAAGTTTATGATGTCATAAGTTTGGCTTATGAATCATAAATACTGAAATGAGTGCCAGCCAATCTCTATATGTTGTCCCACCCCATGTTCATTTTCCAGTAATGGGAAAGCTGTGGTCCCCCAGATGATGTTGGAATCTAACTCCCATCAGTCCCAAACAACAAGCCCAATGAGATGGGCATGTTGGAAAGGATGGGACTTTGGAGATTATCGCATGGATAAATAACCCAAACGGGATGCAGCCAAGGTTCAGGATGCAGGCAGGTATTATTGTTCATAATTTGCTGCCACTGGGCAGCTGCATCTTGACTACATTCCGGGTCCCAGGTGTGCTTTGGAGGCCACTTTTCAAAGATGGAAACTTTGCAAAGCGGCCTCCAAAGCATGCCTGGGAGCCAGGATGCAGCCACCCAATGGAATCAGTGGCAAATTATGAGCGATAATACCTGGCTGCATCCCATTAAGAAGCAGTTAGGTTATTTGTCCATGCGATAATGTTTTTAGTGTCTACCAACATCTGGAGGGCCACAGATCCCCCACCTTTGTACTAGTCATACAATTCTGTCTTACAAGCTATATGGGGGAGGGGGGAAATGAAAACAATCTTTTCATGGGCTGTTCACAGATTAAAACCCTGTAGCTGTTAGCTAACATACATAATTTTAGAGCCACCACCATTATAACAAATGAGTTTACTTGCTAATATATACCAAAGAATGGCACAAATGATTCTGGTTCTGAGGCTTCACCAAATTCAGTCCACTGACATGTTGCCTATGACACCCCCCCCCCTTGGTGTATTCTCAGATTATTTCGAAACTGAGCAAACTAGTCATTTAGTATAGCTTCATTCTATTTTCTTCCTCTTTTGCTTTTCATTCATTGGATTCTGTTTAACGTCTTTTCAGGACAAATTTTGCAATAATTTTCCACCTGTGGTTTTGACCTGTTCATCTAACTGCTGCTCTGTTGTACCTTCCCCAGTTGCTTGTTCAGCCAAACAGACAGATTTTCACACTCACATCCTATTGCTTGTTAGACTGAGGTCAGACATGCAGCCCCTGCCAACCTGCTTCTTGACTACCTATGATTATGTTCTTTTCCAGACCACAATTGTCATTCACAAATCAGATCACAATTCAAAGTGGCCCTTTGGTCTAAATCCATGTGGTTACAACTCTTACATTACTCAAGCCAGGCTAGTAAATTCCCCCTTTCCTGTTCTTCCCTTACAATGTGGCCTGACCCAGCAATTTGCTTTCTACTCCTGTTTTTCTACTCAGCACACATACTTCCACATACAATACCTCTATAACTGTCAATATCCCAGCAGATAAACATGTTGGAATTCTAATGTTTGACTAGCCATGCTTTAAAGTAATTGTGAAGCAAGGACTGTACAAACATGAAGTTACACCCATTTTGCTTTGCCTTTTAAAATACGCATTTCACCTTTTTCCCATTCCCCTCTCCTTTTTTTGCATGTAAAGAGTGCATAGTGGGTTTGGTTTACTTGGGCCAGAATTTCTGGCCTCTGCTTCCATTTTATTTTCTTTTTTCCCCCAGTGGCTACAATCTGCTCATTGGACATCTTACAGAGGCTCCCAGCTTAGATCTCCTCCACAACATGGTTGCTAGCTTTCAGGTTTCTCTTAGGTTCAACTTTGTATTCCTGGAGCATTGATGCCAATGCATCATTTAAACAGGAAGAAGTTAGATAAACCAAGAACTCCTCAATAACTTACAAGCTTCCCTCTGCCCCCCCCCCAAGTGCATTGTAGTTTATCAACTGCTGGTAACAAGATTGCTGAAAGATGTATGCCTGCTGTTATTACTTCAAAGGTTATTTTCTAGCATAAACATATTTTTAAGGAAAAACAAAAAAAAATGTTTGAAGGAAAGACTCATCAGCTTCCATTGGTTATTATAACAGACGTCCCCTTGTGTCCTTGTGCTGGATCTTGCTGCATCCTTAGGTGAGAAGTCACATCAAAGTGGGATCCATTACAACCCAAAGAATAGTTTCTAATAGTTTCGCTATCATAAAGGTGCTCCAGAGCATAGCCCGTCAATGTGTAAGCATGCTTGTCAAAGTACTGCTTATGGGAACTGTAATAGTTTGGGGAACCTGTGGGGTTACTCTCTCCTGGAGTTTGATGAGGTGACACTTCAGAATGAAGATAGTCTTTTGCCAGGATCAATCCTGATTTAGAAATGCGGTCAGAATTGGGGCTGCTTATTCTAGAGAGGCTTGTGGGGCTGTTGTCGTAGTCATTCTCATGCGGGCTCAGCATCTTCCCCTCTCGTTGCTGTGTGTGTTCACAGGGGGATGTGGCGTTGGAGACACTGGGAGCCCTACAGACATCTCCTCTTAACTGTTGTACCTGGTGGTAGTTTGCAAAACAAACCGAGTGTTTCTTTCCTGCTCCATTAAGGGAAACCAGCTGATCAGAAGTTGATTTTCGTAACTGCAGCCTGTTTTCCTCTTCTTTAATCATCTGCTGAGTTGCTCTGATGAGAGTTTCAATTTTGCTGGGCTCATGTGGGCTGCTGCCCTGATACTGCTCCGAATGGTAGCGATCCCCTGACTCACTAGCAGAACCAGGGTCTGGGGAACTAACAACACTTTCTTCATCCCAGTGACCTCTTCCTAGAAGATGAATAGAACAAAGGAGATTAACAGTCAGTACTGGCTACAGGCTGAGTACAGCAAAATATTCAGCATTTAATGCCCCTCCACTGGAACACAATAAGAGGTTACTCACTTCTCCAACCACGGCAAGTTCCAACACATACTGTGCCTTGGCTATCTTTGGCTGCTTTGGGTTACCAGTTCATTATACTGCATTTTCAACAGAAAGCACAACTGGACAGAGCTTGGACATGCTACTTTTTTCCCCCCCTTCAGCTCCCAGAATCTCTGATCCTTCCTTTAGCTTAATTGTCTGTTAGATCCTGAGATTTCTTTCCAGCATTCATTCTGTGCTCTTGTTGTCAGCCTATTGATAACTTTCCTTGCACTTGCAAAAGGAGGCTTGCAAAGTATTCATTTCCCAGAGCAATTGAGCATTATCATGCCACCACACTAGCTAAGGCATGCCATGCCAGAAGCTTAATTAGAAATGGGTGGTTGAGACTGAATGTGCATTTTGCATACTAGGCTTCAATTTTGGATACTTTGGAATGGTTCAACATACAGGCAGGTCCACAGAACCACACAGTTAGCAAAGGCCACCACAATCTGTGTAATCTATATTATTGTTGTTATTATTATTATTATTAGTTTATATACCAAAATATAAACAAAGTTATTATTAATTGTGTTAATACTTTGTCCAGCCTCAAGACTAGGACTCAAGGAGGCTGTTTAGCTGGTTTCCCTGGAAGACATTACAGGTACATCTTACATGCCTTTTCCTAGGAAAACTCCATTGCCCCTCTTTGTATATTACTGTTACAAATCTAGAAATGCAGAAGGCTTCCAGATGGACATATTTTTCAAAGAGTAGCTTGTAGTTCAAAGTAAGATTAGGGTCATATTATGCTAAATATTATACAAATTCACAGTGAGAGAACCAGATATATGGATATGAGGTGGAGAATATGTGGTGGAGAACATATGGTGTCCACACAGAAGAAAAACAAAAATTAAATGGTTTATCTCCCAAAGTCAATTAAATGTTGTTTCTACTGCTTCTTCTAAGAGGTAAGCATATAGGCAACATATATCTACAATGAATGCATATACAGTATTTGCATTCATAGTCAAACAGGAACAGTTTGCTTACTAGGTCCATGCATGATCAACTTCACAGTCAGTGTTAGCTGAACAAGATGTGAAGTTTATATTTAATATGTCACTCTTCAGTTCCACTTGATTTCTAAATCCTGATGACTGCAGTGATTCAGAGCAGATCGAATAAAATCAATAGGATTTCAGTTCAGCTCAATCCAATCTTAGAGTCAACCCATTGAGCTCAAGTTAGACTAACTTAAAGTCTCATTGAAGTCACGGGTTGACTCCAAGACTGGATCCAATCCAATCCATAACAGAAGAAAATGCTACTTAATGTATTCTCCCTGCCATTGTTTACAATGTTGGTGACTTCAGCCATAGTGAAATGACACCATTGTTGCTCTTATACTGATATGACAGCTTGGATGATCATGAGTTGTAGTCCACGAGCATCATAGTGCTATTTCCTGCCCACTAGTTTGCTCTATAATAATAGGAAAGGAATGAGTGTTTTGCACAGAAATGATTACTTCTTTGAAAGATTCCTAATACACTAACTGTAGTTATTAGAAAGAGGTAACGAGGCAAAAGGGGTGTCCAGAGAGAAGAACTATTAAGAGTACTGATAAGAGGTTTAATCCAATACGATTAGCAAAAGACCAATGTGGGAGGGGGAAAGAAGGGGTTAAATGGAAATGTATATGAAAATATTATGAAAATGATTATACATGGTTGTTGTTATGACATAATATTGACATGCTATGATATAATAATAACAAGATGTCTTAAACAATAAAAATTATATGGAAAAAAGAAATTATTGCTTCTTTGAAACATACTTTACACTCTAACTGTAGGCACAGATTTGCTAATCTCATTGAATTCAGCCTAATTTACTTTCAAGGATACACACATGTATTCGTGTGTGTGCATATGTGGCTGTTAAAATGATTTTTCTGAAAATTATCTCTTTAAAACCAGAATAAACACAGAGAGCCTTCACCAGTGGATAATACCCTCTCAAAGGGTAAAATCAGACTGAATAATTCTTTTCTTGATCAGTGGGAGGAGGGGTCATATGAAAGTAAGATCCACTATTAACTTGTTCTTGACAGAACACAAAAAACATTGTTCTGGTTCCTGCTTCCAGTCATGTCCTACATATACAGGGGCAAGGAGTTTCCTTCTTGAGGTGTGGTTAAGTGTGATGTGGGTGCAGTTTCCTTCCATTCCCCTGCTATCTCCTTCTCAACTCAACTCAGCTCCTACCTCCCAATGCTCCTCTCCCAGTATCTACATGTCTTGCACATTTAATTTTTTTAAGTGTTATAAGGCTAAAGTGCTATACATTTTAACAACATCAGTCTGGCAACCAGACATTTAATGGGGGAAAGGAGGTTGGAGGACAACATCTGTGACAAAGGTCACACCTCCACCCAGAAGCACAGGACGAATGGAGTCAATGGATGCAGATGGAGGAAATTTCTCCTGCCTGTATCAGAAATTCCTGGAACACAAGAAAAAATAACCCACACCCTACCCAGGGTTTAAAAAGTCATGGCTAGCTCCAGAAACTCATGAGAATAGATCTGGAAAAGAGGTACATCATTTAGGTACGCACAGGTACAACTCATAACTTCAGGTGACAAGTACAGGTACAAATCCCAAAGCTTTGGGCTCATCTGGAGAAACCAGTGAGAACTGGGATGGGAGGAGAAAGAGGGAGTGGAATAGGTTTTTGTTCTGTTTGTACATTGCATCAAATAAGGTTGTAAAAATGGACTGAATTTTTCTGCTGCCACACTACAGAAATAATACAGTATGACACCACTTTAACTACCATGGCTCAGTGCTGTGGAATTCTGGGATTTGTAGTTTGGTGTGGCACCAGAGCACTGTGACAGGGAAGGCGAAATGTCTCACAAAACTACAATTCCCAGAATTCCAGAGCACTGAGCCATGGCAGTTAAAGTAGTATCAAACTGTTTTTATATGACAGCAGCTAGGATGGAATTTTTGAAAAGCGGCCTTTTGGAGTACAATTTGCAATGTAATTCAGCACACCTGGCCACTAGGGGCTTTCAGGAAGCTGTAGTTTTTTGTTGTTTTTGTTTTAAATCACTTTTCCAACTCTGGATCGGTTTTAAATGTCTGCCTGTCAAGAGAGGGGCTGGGAGAGAAACAGAAGAAGGAGAAGGAGAAAGAGAAGGCAGGAAGAAGTCTATATTTTATTGTTTGAATGTTAAGATGTATTAATATTATATTTAATTATTTTTGTAGAATGTATGTCATAGGCAGGTTTATTTTATCTATTTTAATTGATTGTGTGTACTGTACAGTGCTGTGTAAATATACAGCGCTTTAGAAATAAAGCTTAATAATAATAATAAGTAAAGTGAAATGCATCAGATTAGTTTGGGTCTGGAAACAAAAGAAAGACTTAGCTGGTTAATAAAGAAGGATTGCTGAAAGCACCATCTAAGTATGTTTTCTCCATCTCAAATAGCCAGGAGAGGAGGTACTATATCTCCATTCTGACATGGGACTACAAGCCTTCTTTGTTCATAAGGAATCAGCCAAAAAGAGGTGTCTCCTGACCTCACTGCAGGATTCATAACTAAACTGGAAGAAAAATCTAGATAGCTGTGCAAAATTTGGGCTTCGTGTTGGTGCCACAATTGCTTTTCTGGTGAGTTTTGTTTTGTTTCATTTTTCAACTTACCATGTATCCTGTGAATGGAAGTTATGTGAGGCATACTGTTTTCATAGGTTTCTCTGCTCTCGGGAGAAGACTTGGTGAGGGGAAGGCCAGAACGAGAACCCCACCATGCTTCTCTCCCAGACTGGGGTGTACCAAGAAAGTATCGGCCAGCCTCACACCTGCCACCTTCACAGGCTTGAGTGTGGAAGTGCCTCTCATCTGCTAGCCTGGAATGGTCAAGTGCAAAACCATAGCAGAGAGCACTGCGGTCCGAGTATTGTCTATAGGCACAGGAGGCATCATGATGCTGGGAGTTTGGTCTTTCCGAGGGATCCATTAACTGTGGAGATGCAGTGTCAGTCAATGGGCTTCCACCCCATTGGCTCTCATGGTCAGACTCAGATCTCTCAGTATGAAATCCAGAATACTGCAAAGTAGAGGAAGAAACCAAAGGTAGGTCATGATTCAAACACAATTAGCTTTACTAACAATTTGACTCCAATCCATGGATCAGTGGAGCTGGAAACAAAAGACGGACTTAGCTGGTTAGTTATGATTGGTGTTGTAGTTCAACAGATATGGAAGCACCAGGCTGGGAATGGCTGTTTCAGGGAAACTATATGCTAAAGTTTAAGGCACCAGAACCTGCCTGATCTTGGAAGCTAAACAGGGTCAGCCCTGGTTAGCACTTGGATGTGAGACTGCCAATAAATACCAGGTGCTGTAGGCTATATTTCAGAGGAAGTAAGGGGTAAAACCACCTCTGAGGATTCCTTGCCTGAGAAAACTCTCAGAAATTCATGGGGTCACCATATGTTGGCAGGCAACATGAAGGTACACACACATACGAACCACGCATGCTTTGTTCTGCCCACAGCCTGGGAAATTATTTTCTGAAAGTTATGCATACAGTAACTCATTGCAAAGCCCAAAGTAATTCATTATATTTAATATAATGGTCAGTAATTTGTTTGGTACTTGTCATATTACTCATTCCTTTCTGTTCCTTTTCCTACCTTTTTAAGTAAGAGGGGTTAGTACTGGAGAAACAATCATACAACTTGAAAAACTCTGTTCAAGATGCCTCTAGAAATCCTCTTTGTAAATTAATTGAAATGTAACTAGAAAATAACACTCATTATATATAATACACATATTCAAAAGCACTAAAATAATTCCCTGTCTTAATTTTTTAAATGCTGTATTTCACTATCATGACATTTTATAGGAATAAATTGCTTTAATGTATATTCTACAATGTATTTACTTATAAAATAAACCTTTCTAAATTTATTTATTTTTCTAAGTGTGGATCTTCAACACTTACATTGGATATTAGAATGTTAGGATATTTTGTCCTAACATACATACTATTATATGCATTGCTGTACATTTATGAGCCAAGAAATATATTGCAAAATTCAGAAAGTTACAAAATGCAAATGCCAGTGCTGAATCTGCTTATTCAGCTGAAAGGTGCAGACAAGTTTGGTTCCTATCAGAAAGAAAAGATTCTTCAAGCATCCTACTTATTTCTACACCAGCCAACTAACATCAGTTAAAAAGAATAAAATACAGTAAAGACCAATAAAGGACAAGGTCCTGGACTAGGGGACATATAGTAAAGCTCCACACAGGCAGAACTCCAACACATCCTCCCAGTCCACACACATGTACACCCACACACAGATGCCATTTACTGATTGATTGGTGAAGAGCAAAGAAGCCTCCAGATATCTTCCTAGGGCTGAATGCACAAAGAAAAGGCAACATCCAGGACCTCTGGAGGTTTTGGAGGAAGATGCTAGTGTGGTTCCTTTCCTTGTCATGTATCACTGTTGGTCTTGAGTCTCTGTAGTTTATACTGAATTTGCAATCAACTTAAAAACTCTATAATTACAATGTGTTGGGGTGTTCTTGTTTTTTAAGTGAATGTCTGACCAGAAAGTATCTTGTAGCATCTTTGAGACTAGGAGCTGAAACAGATGGCCCAAAAATGCTGGATTAGGGCTAGCATGGAGCCACACGCCATTGTGCCACATACCCCACACCATGCTCCCAACCCAGCATTTTTCCAGTGCAAAAAGAAGCAGTGGTGGCATTTTTTTTTTTTTTTTGGAGCTCCAGTGGCATGCAGTATCTAAACATCATCTGCCAGAGTGCCGAAAAACTGCCGCTGCGTGGGCAGTGGGATGACTACACAGAATATTCCTAGTGTCTTGGGGGGGGGGTGTCATGCGTACACCATGCCTCCAAGCCGTCAGGAAGATGCTGCATTTTGCCAGTCTGTTTTCCCCCTAACTGAAATAAAGACATTGGCAGCATGAGCTTTCGTAGACTTCAGTCTCCTTCCTCAGATACATATACTGTATATGCATCTGAGGAAGTAGGTCTATGAAAGCTCATGTTGCCAACATCTTTATTTCAGTTAGTCTAGATGGTGCTACAAGTTCTCTACATACTGATTCTACAGACTAACATGGCTATATCTTTGAAGTCTAACCAGAAAGTCTGTCATACAGCAAATGTCAGTAATGGTGAAATGTACTGATGCAGCAAAATGCATGAAATGTTACTTTTAGTTAAGTTTTTGCTTTTTAATATGTTCTTTTATTATTGTTACATGCCTTAAACACCTTTTTGTCTGAAAGTCAAGGTATAAATACAAAGAGAGAGAGAGAGAGAAACATCTATTTTAAGCATTGGAAATTATTCGCAATGGTATATTGCCAAGCAGCTTGTTAGTAGTAGATCTGGAGATTTTCAAGAGCTGTAGCTGAAAACAGAACTGCATGGGTGGGAACAGGAATATATTTGACACTTTAATTATTATTTGTTCTGATGGCAAAAGGTTATGGACACAATCCTTCCCTGTGCAGACACAGACATACAAATGTATTTCCATAGTCATCAGAGGCTAAAAAGGACCACATTGCCCCACTTCCTTGTGTGTGTGCAAGTTAGACAATTACAAATGACAAGAACACCTGAATGTGGCTTCTCTATCCTTGTCCAGCTCACTCCTCCACCTTCACAAAGTCAACAACTGTAAGCTCTGAGTCTGAGTTTTCTGGTGGCATAAAAGAATTAACTGCTGAGGAACATACAGGAGATACTTCACTTCCCACGTTGCTCTAATGGGGTGCCTGTAACTTCACGTTCATGTAGGTGCAGAGAAAAACAAGGACTCTGCTATCATGTCTGCTGTCCATGCCATGTACCTCTCACAAGAAACTGCGTTTTCTGCATTTTCCTAAGAAATGGCTGTATCCAAACCCCTGCTCAGAATCTTCCCTCTTAGACAATCAGGATTCCCAGTAGGTTGGAACAGCAGTATCCATATACCTCCCCTTCTTATCAGTATCAAATTTCCAGGGGTGGGTGGGGTCCCCCAGGTGTGACTGATTTCTCCTAAAACACTGGCTAGACATATACGAGGGGGATCCTTTGGCACATTCCTATACAGTGGTCCCTTGTTATCCACTGGGGTTTTGTTCCAGGAGCCCCTGTGGATATCAAAATCTGTGGATGCTCAAGTCCCATTAAATACAATGGTGTAGTCAAATGGTGTCCCTTATGTAAAACGGAAAAGTCAAGGTTTGATTTGGGGAATTTATATTTTTTGAATATTTTCAAGCTGTGGATAGTAGAATCCATAGATAGTT
The DNA here is from genome assembly GCF_019175285.1 of Sceloporus undulatus. NCBI lineage: Eukaryota > Metazoa > Chordata > Lepidosauria > Squamata > Phrynosomatidae > Sceloporus > Sceloporus undulatus. The sequence goes on along the minus strand of NC_056522.1, from coordinate 116,440,621 downwards.
GAATCCATGGATATAGCAGGCCAACTGTATTTTTCACTATCCATGCTCCTTTCATCTCCCTGCTCCATGGAAATGTCATCTACAGGTGATGTAAAGCTGGGAAACCTATAGGAACTTCAAGTTCTCAAGTGTCTGATGTACAACATATGCTTAGTCTCAAGTTTTCCCCTAATCAAAGAATATCTTACAAGAAGTATGTGACTCCCTGTAGAAAAAAAAGAGAAATCAATAAAATATTGTATTTGAACCAGAGACTATGGAAGAGTGTACACATTTCTTTCACAAGACTTGTTGAAATAAATGAAACCATGAAAGAGCATGACATTTGGTTTTGTGGCATTTAACTTGTCTTAACATTGATGCGCTTTCACTAAGAAAAAAGATGGGAGTTTTATTTGAGGAACAAAATTATTTTATTATTTATAGGCTGCCTTTCTCTTGAAAGGGGCCCAAGGCCGCTCACAACATGAAGTTACATGAATTAAAATCTAAGGGGAAAATTGATTTTTTGAAACAAATTACCTACTATATTAAAACACTGATAGTTGAAGATTATCTGGAAGAACAAATAAAATTCAAAGAAAAGAAAACTATGGCCCTGAACAGACGGGCACCCAAGTACATACTCTGTACGTACTAGGGTTGCCTGGAGGCGTCTCTTTTAGATGCCCGTAACCCTAGTATGTACGGAGTACGTACAAAACAGCAGCACCCTATTCACATGGGCAATGCCATTTTGATGTAATGGACGCCTACCATCCGCATGTCACGGCCCCCTGGTGACGTTGCGAGTGCATGCATCACTTGCACACCGCAAAAAGAAGCTGCTCTTTGCGGCTTCCTTTTCCGCCACCGGGAAGCCTCACCGTTTTGAGGCTGAGGCTTCCCGCCGGCAGAAATGGAGGCAGCGGCAGACTATCCTTTTTGGGCTGTCTGTATCCCACCTATGGGCTTAACATAGAACAGGGATGGGGAAAGTCTGGCCTTACAGCTGCCCCATACATTTGTCTCTGTGGCTTCCAGTGCCACCCAGCAGCCTCACATTTTTTAAAAGAAGGGGAGGTCTTAAAATACCCCCACACCACCTAGGAGCCAGGGACAATTTTGCCATGTTTAGGGGTGGGGGGCAAGAGCACTATTACCATATTTGAACATACACACAAACACACACACACACACACACACAGAGCCATATGATCTTCTGGTCAAGGAGAAAGCATAGGTTACCAATTGAGCTTCAGCTGTCTTTTGCAAGCAAGAACAAGTGGTGATGAGGAAGCTATTGCAACCATATAAGGAAGTTGTTTCTTCTTATTTCCTCACACCAACCATTTTTTAATGTGGCTTCTCCAGTCAAATCACAAGATCGAGGTTGGGGCAAATGCTAAGAGCTTATTTGACCTGGAGTTTTGCCTGACATCACTCACCACTTTCCAAAACTAAAGGGACGACTGGCAATAAAGAAGCACCAGGGAATTCATCCGATCTATTTTTGGCCATTTCCAATCATCTCAATACTTTTTGGTGGATTCTGACAAGGGTGGCTTGGCATTTCTTAAAACAAGGTCTGACATTTCATGTGCTAATCCAGGGCACCAGCAAAGTGTGAAGCAATTATAGAGATAGAATAGCTGATGGAAGACATTTTTAGTCACTGAAGATACTTTATCCCAAGAAAAATTTAGAGAAATGTTTATTTTAGGACGAAAACAAAAAACATGCTTAAATTGTATTTTGATCTCTTGACCTGTGAGCAAAATGGCCATAACATTGCTATGGAAGTCAACAGAACCAACGCAGTGTAAATATACTACAATTTATGATCCTGGAATCCAGACAATTTAGAACGTAGGCAGCTGTGGCTGGTGGCTTCCATGTCAATAGAGTGGATACTCCTTTCTGGCTTTTAGTCTGAAATTTAGGGTGATGAACTTAGTGTAGGGGCAGGGAACAATATCCTGAATAGGTCCTTAACATTCCAACTAAAGAACTGAGTGGATTCACCACATAAACGTAGCCCTTGGACCTGTTGCAGTTGCCTACCCCTGCCTTTGGGGCATCGTAATGAACTCAATCTACTCTTTTATTAATTAAATATGGCCATATTCTCTCCTAAATGAGACTAGTTAGGAAAATGAGACAAGATCCAGAACCAGTGCAAGTGTGAAGGAGTCTGAGCAAAGCTTAACAATTTTTTCTCCATACTCCCCTGCACCTGCCCACAAAAAAATTAAAATAAAACAAAATAAAGTCCCAAAGCTAACTTTAGTCTGGAGGGGGGGGACTTTTTCTTGCTTCTTGGAAGAAGAGTTCTGATTCTTAAGGGGGAAAATTGTTGTTATTGTTGTTGTTTTTACTTCTAGTGGTCTTTTCTGAAAGAGTGCTGAAGCCACTAGATAGGTTTGCCTAGCTCGCTTTAAATTGAAATCTCTCTCTTGCAGATTCCAGGATTTTTAGCCAGATAATCACATTACCTTAAATCTCTTTCTTAAAGTCCTGTTTGTTTTTTCATTGGAGGAACTTGGTTAGTTTTTCTTTACCACTTCTAGAAGTAGAACACTTCCCAGATCCTCCTCAGGAAAATCTAACAAAATTTGGGAGTGGGCATTTCTGTCACTTCTGAATCTCCCTCCACTTTCGTATTTGCAACTGAAGGAGAGAACCTTATTGTCCCCACTGCTGAACATCTCTCTTTATCTTCCCCCTACTCCTCTTAGCATGCACCAGACAGATGAGTGCTTGGTCCAAAACTCCTGCCACTTTTGGAAATCCAGTGTTGGATCTCAAACACCTTTCAACTTAGTGAGATTTGTTTGACAATTTTTTTTCCTATTCTGAAGCAACTGTCATATAGTAGCTATTTCAGTTAACCATTCATTATTCATCATGTATGAAGTTCTGCCATATTTGCCTCTCCCTACTCCTTCTCCCAGCAGATCTTACCAAGGAAACTGTTCTCTTAGAGGGTTCTTCCAGCAGAAGAGATTTCTGTTAGCAGAAGAGACTTGAGCCCAATCCTAGTCCCCAACAATTGGTGTATCTTTGAGTTAAGACTGATCTGTTAGTTACCTTTTACAAAAATAGTATGTACATAGTAATTTTACATTGGATGGGGCTGTAAATGTAACTATTAAATATAAAATTAACTTTTCAAGACTTGGGAGGTACTATCCTATTAATTAGATAAGGGCAAAAGTACAGGCTTCAAATATTTACACTGGGCTCAGGCTAGGTTGGAGGCTTCTTGGCAAACTTATAGGCTGATGCTGCATGCCACAATTTCTTTCTGAACCCAGACACCCCTATCATGCCTAAACACAGTTCATTGAAGTCCAGGCTAAGTACCATGAGATTACTCATTCAGGCCCGAGAAACCTACATCCCTAAACCTCATTTCTGATAGGAATTGTGGTAGGATTCAGCTCTTCCTCTTAAATCACAGCCCTGGGACCCAGAAACTGTGGGCAGAATTCTGTGGGTGCACAATACTAGTAGTTGGATGGATGTGAGGGCGATCTGGCTGCAACATCTGTCACAATACTAGTAGTTGCAAATCTTCCAGGGTTGTGTGGTGGTGGCAAAGGAAGGCGGACAAAGTCTGCTGGCTTTCAGCAGCCTCTTTCTCCAGTGCCATCTTTCCTTCATAACCACAGTGCTTCTGGGCTTTTCCTCCTGCCTCCACCAGTTATAGTAGTGTAGTTATGCTGATGTACTGCCCCAACAGGATTATGACCATTGCCACTAGTCTCAGATGTGTGGATTTGATTGTTATTTCATATTGAGGGGTGCTGAGCATGCCCAGAAATGTCCATTGTATCTGAAATTATTCAAGGATAATCCCTGACATTAAAAGCAGGTATAATAATAA
>NC_056522.1:116401970-116436743 GCF_019175285.1 Sceloporus undulatus | reverse complement strand
TAATAATAATAATAATAATAATAATAATAATAATAATAATAATAATAATAATAATAGAGTTTATTTATATCTTCCCACCTCTCCCAATTGGATTGAGGAGGGATCACAGCAGAGTTTAAAAAATACAATTAAAACATTACAATATTATTACCACACAGGAAAACCACAGTTAAAAACATAATATCAACAATCATGGAGTCAGATGCTCTCATTCCATACAGAAACAGTCTTTAAATCATAGAAGGTCAGGTGGGTATGTACTCTGTCTTAACCGCCTTCCTGAAAGTTTTCAGGGATGTAGCAAGGCGGATCTCCTCTGGGAGTCCATTCCATAGTCTGGGGAAAGCTATACTAAATGCTTTTTGGGAAGTAGAAGCATATTTTGATGCTGGTAACTCTAAAAATTTCTTCCCATTTGTTCTAAGAGTGTGGGGCGGATTGTATAGGGAGATGCGTTCCTGTAAGTAACTCGGGTCCAAGCCATGTAAGGCTTTAAAGGTAATAACCAACACCTTGTATTGTGCCCAGAAGCTAACTGGAAGCCAGTGTAGATCTTTCAGAATAGGTGTTACGTGGTCAAATCTCGAGAATCCGGTGACCAACCTGGCTGCTGCATTTTGCATTAATTGGAGCTTCCAAACTTGATACAAGGGTAGCCCCATGTAGTGAGCACTGCAGAAATCAAGATGAGAGATTACCAGAGCATGTACTACAGCTTCAAGGTCCTTTCGGTTGAGGTAGGGTTGCAGTTGGCATATCAACTGAAGTTGATACCAAGATAAACCCTGTCTGAGATTAGGTTCTGATTAATAATCCTGGGTTCTTGAAAGCTCGCCCTGGCTGGGGTGGCTACAAAAATTCCCCATGCAATAAGAGAGCTTGTCACATGGGTTTCCTTCTAAGTGGTTGCTGGACTGCAGCCAACATGAGGCAAAGTCTTTCATGGCATCTCTCTTTACCTAAAGCTTTATATAAATATCAAGACAAAATGGGAAAGTTGATACATTTTATGAGTGTCTGGCTTTCTTTTTCCCCCTTCTTGTTGAAAGAGCTCCAAAGCTTATACTCTTAGCCTCTAACAACAAGGAGTGATTCAACAGAATGTATCGGCTTACAAGTTACAAAGCTGTACTGTATAACACTTAGGTTAAGAAGCGAGGCTGACAAAGCTTAGGCTGCCGATTGCAATAGAACTTAAGCATGACACTTAAGTATCTGTTGGGCTGTAACTTCATTAAGCTACTAAGCACCAGCACATTCCCTGCTGGGTAACATTTAACAGCAGCACAGAAATCCACACACCCCCATAAAGGACTTTGATATCAGCACCCTTCCTGTCACAACCTAGAAAGCCATTTTTAAAAAGTAATTTATTCCCATTTATCATTATACTATTTAAGAAGTAATCTGTTGCCTTTCCTCATTACAATGTGCTATATATATATATATATAGTGGCTTATTACATATTTAATTGTTATGTTTGCTAATATTTAATTTCTTTTTTAAAAAGATTTTTTTAATAAAGGAATAGCATTCCAGGGAGGAGACAATTCATCAAAATGCCTCCAAATTTCCTTTTTAATGTCCCTGTGGAAAGTAACTTTCTAAGCTACTTATCCCACCAGAAAAGTAGCTTTGGCTTGAATCCTATGTTACTACAATACACTCCCTGGATTCAGTGTGATTTGCCTGATTCTTGACTGACAAGTTAACATTTGATTCAATGGTTCTACTCTAGTTAAGACTAGGCAATAGGATTTAGGCATGTGTTCTAACTTTGTACATTACTTTTAGCATATCATTTTGTTACACCCTCTTTTTTAAAAAAATAACATTAAAGGGGATTTTTATCACTTGTAATATTTTGTTTCCATACCCTTCAACACAGATAAAAAGTGGGCCACATTTGGCCAAGCAACTTCAGAATGTGCTCAAAAAGCAAAAGTAAGTAATACGGAAGAACACACAAGCTAGGAGAAGTTGCAGCAGCTATTGTCTGAGTCTACTGGGAAGGTCAAGAATCCACCCCCTCCTCTCTTTCTCTGCTGAATTAATTAAATGCAAATTACAGTTGCAGTTTGAACTCAGTTTGTAAGCCAAGGGAATCATTCAGACATGAATATGCAAATAATCTCACTCACACATTCTGGGTTTGTTAGTAACAGTATTGAAACACATATATATGCATCTATGCAAGTTTGGGTGCTTGCATGTGCCAGCACTTGAATAAAGATGGCATCAACAATGCAAATGTATTTGAAATATGTTCAAGGCATGCAGAGTTTTAGCCCAGTTTATCCTGGGTCTATCCACATTGGTTATTCACATTGCCAATGATGCAAATCTTTTTTTATAACCCGAGAAAAACTCTGATATCGATTATACCAGGTTAAGTGGTTTTATTGGCAGCCCCCCCCCCCCAAAAAAAACCTTAATTGGATGCATACAAAATGCATCTGAACAGCAAAGATTCAACCCAAATTATTTTCACCATCTGAATAACCCCAAGGACAAAGGGGGGAAGTGGGAAGAGGAAAGAGAAATGGGGGCATTTTTAAAGCAGCTGAAAAAGTGGGCTAACAGAAGATTAACTGAGACTGCTTCTGCAAAATCTGAACAGTTGGAGGGTATGGGTTCCATGCTCAACATCCAACGGAGGACAACACCTGACTTTAGGTAGTGTCTGGTGTTTAACTAATATACCATATGTCAAGCTTTTCCCGCAGCCTGACAAGATGTCTGTGCAAAGAGAGACCTTTTCCAAGTCTCCCTTGCTAGAAAGAAACTTCTGCAGCACTAGGCATTTGTAGCTTCCCTCTTGATTTGTGTCCCAGACACAAGGGTGATCACAGATGCAGCCTACATTGTACTGAGAACATATGCATGCTTTTAAATCACTTTTATCTTGCTTTTACTAATGTAACCCTGAAATGTAAAGTGTGTTCTTTCTGCATTCACTGTTATAGGCAGAACAGATGGTGAAAGGCTTAGATTAAAGTAATACAGCATGACCATTAAAATAACCTCTGCTGGTGGTGAGTCCATACCAGTTTGGAAGCCACTTTTAGAATAAAAGGGCTATTTCCCCCTTTTCTTTTCAACGTTGGCAAAGTCTGCTGGTATGAAATCCAGTATATTACATATATTACTTATACAGTCCTTTTAATCAACGTGGGATGTGCCTAAATTAAGGAAACAGCATGCCAAATAGCTGTAGATCATGGGTGGGAGCATCTGAGAGCAGTTTTCCAGATGTTCATGGACTACAAATGCAGCAGCCCCAACCAGAGTACCTTGTGGTGAGGCACGCTGGGAGTTTCAGTCTTTCTGAGCCAAGAAGAAATGGGACCTTGGTGTTCATTACATGGGAATATAACAATATCCCATTGACATTCATAGGCAATGGTGGTTATCTCAATGAATAAGTTTTCAGTTCTGTAATTTCAAATGGAGTTCCAAACACTGGATTATACTCAATTCTACAAGAGTGCTAAAAGTGAATTATTGAAAGAAACTTTAAAGTTTGAACCAAATCCTATATGTTTTCATTACTGAAAGAGTACTGTTCACTATGTGATCATTATAATGAAATAGCAGCCCCAGATTATCAAGATGATTATATGTCAGTGTTTTTACTAATACTTCTGCATAGCACAGCATAGGAAATGTTTCTTTATTTCTTTATTCATTATTTTTAAATCAATAAGAAAAAATAGGATTGATGTCAATATAGTACCCCTTTATTCAATATGTAAATGCAAACAAAAAAATAACAGAACCACCAGGTCAAATTACTAATCTTTGATGAGATATTTTTGATGCAGATACAGATAACTGTAATGAGTTGATATCTAGGGAAGACACAAGATGTTCAAAATAAGGGAACTGAAAAACTACAATGAACTGCACACTGGATACAGAGAAATGACATCATAATATTGTTGTTGTTTTGTTATTTTTTGGAGTATTTTTATTTTCATGGAAATGTGATGTTTATATTTGTGTTTATTGTTTGTTGAATTAGTATAAAATAAAATAAAAATAATTTCAAAATAAAATATTTGGGGAGATTCAGAATGACTATGGCTCAAAAACACCTTCACTAGGATGTATAGTTGCCCCTCCTAACTCATGGATCTGGGAGCCGTGTCCTTGAATATCTGCGGGAGGGTGACCTCTACTATTTCTAATGGCATTTTAATTCAACTAAGACATCAGAAATGTTCAGTTTTAATCCTTGGGGCTTTTTTTACATTTGCATTTATTTGAGGCACTTAGGAGAAGTTTTTGACATCTATAAGTTTCCTAATGGAGTGAGGGGCTGTTCACAAGAAAATGCTTGTGTTTGTGCTTTCCAAATGAGACAGGACTGTAGCTCCCACAGTCCTTAGCCAGCAGAGCAAAGATGGGTGATTATGGGATTTGTAGTCTAACAACATCTGAAAAGCCACACTTTTCCCACCTTAGTCTAAGGAAGGGTGGGGAAAATGCAATTCATGGGCCACATGCGATCCTAAGAGCATTTTGAAAGGACCTCTTCCCCGAAATTGCCATCCCCATATCCCCTAAGATGACTTCTTGTTTTTTAAAAGGCTTTGGCTAATCTTAAAGCAGCCCACAGAGAGTCATAAATCTGGCAAACCTGCCCCCCATGACCCCCAGGAGGTACAGGAAACTTATTGATGTTAAAATTTTGTGGTTATGGGGACTCAGGTTCAATGGCTTAGGGTGGCCTTTCAAGACCTCTATCCCCTGGCAATTGCCCATCATTGAAATAAGGGAAGCTCCGGTACCTACAAAGAAAAACTAAATGTGGTTATATTAACACAGAATACAGCTGGAACATACATATCTCACCAAAGGGGAAAGATGTGCATGTTTTTCTTTTAATGTTAAGCATGTTATGCATGTTAAACTTTTATAGAAAGTGCTCTCGTGGGGTGGAATAGTCCTTTGTTCATTCTCAAACCATTCTGCTCTAAATTATTAAGCCATCCTATCCTAGACGGTCTGGCGTTAATATGTGTATTTCAAATATTTTATTAAAAAAAATACAAGGATAAATAAGAGGTGGAAGCAATCATCCTACCTGTGGATATGGCGATGTCCTAGATTTTGACTTTGTGCTTGCAAGGCGTGATTTGCTTCCTTTTCTATTGTCAGTTATAGTTGGAGTTGTGTTTGCATATGGAAATGATGGCTTTGTGGCCGAAACCTGATCCAGTGAAAGCTGTAGTCCTTTGTACTCTGTATCCCTGGATTAAAGATAAAAAATAAAGTATATTTAATACCATCCCGAAAAACCAGGTCTAAACCTTTATCAGGTACATGTGTCTCTCTCTGGATTACAGAAATAAAGAAAGGGAGAATAAAACAAGAGACTACGAAAGTACATCTAAAGTAGAATGTTCTTTCTCAGTGTCTGGACTCATGTTGGTTCAACACACTGGCACTTGCACTGTTTCCAGAGTCACTCAGTAGCACTATATTTTCTTCACAGTGATTGTGTCTGCAGCCCTTTTTCTACTTCCCCCATTGCCTACACCACACTTATGCTGACATCTTATTCCTACCACTATCTATAAGGAGCAGCTAAAACAATTTTACATGCATATTAGCTGTCCTCAGCAGGAACCCGTATTGTTAGCCCAGATCCAGGGGTGGAGAACCTACAGCCCTCCAGTTGTTCTGGACAACAATTCCCATAATCTTTTACCATTGGCTACACAGACTATAGCTTCTAGGAACTGATCCAAAACATCTGGAAGGCCAAATGTTCCCCATTTCTGGGTTAGATTTTACAAAGAGTCCTCCATCTGTTCAATGAACATTGTTCCAAGGGCACCTTTTTGGTTTCTCTGTCTCTTTGTTCTTTTCCAAGCTGAAACCAAGTGTAAAAAACATAAATAATTGAAATCTTCATTTAGATTGAATTCTCTCAGACCATTTTTACTTACTACAATATGTGTAGGTCTTAGGCCACACATCTAGATAGGAGCACACACTGAGTCACACCAGGATGAAGTTTAGATCATGCATGTACTCAGAAAACCGAATGAGATGGTAACTAAATGATGAGATGGCACTGAGCCTATTCTATCCATATGAAAAGACCTTGGAAGACACTTTCCATATTTCTAGAGCTTTTTCAAAATCACAAGTCATCACCTAGTGAAACATGTTTCTGTTTCCAGCCTAAAAGCAATTGCACAGCAACTCATAAAACTGTAGCTACAAGAGCAATGACGGTTTTCTCCAAAACAGTGCAGAAATGGCAGCTGTCTTTGGCTAATCTTCTCCCTCAGCTCCTGGTCTAGCTCAGAAAGTCATTGTGCCAGAAATGTACTGAATTATTAAGCTATAAGAAATGGTAAGACAGTAATTGTTGTTGATCCTTCTCAAGAATAATAAAAGTTGCCTGCAATCTATCTCATACAACCTTACTTGATAGTCAGCTACACTGAACGCGTGGATGAGAATGTCTGTGTACACTTTATGCAAGCATAAAAGTCTTCATATTTTGAATGATAATAAATGACAGTGGTTCTCAAACTTTTTGCCCTTGTGCTCCCTTTACATCTATATGCAGATGCCATGCCCCCCATGCAACTTAGTATATAAATACAAATATTTTGTTTGTTTAATACTGTACATATATTTTCATTCACACATTCATGTATTTTCATATTTTAACATTGTATAATGACATAGTATTGTTTAAATTAAATAGTTTTATTTAAGTAAATTCAAGTAAAGATGTCGATTTAATTTTATTATTTATTTGTTTTTTGTTTTTTTTTTCATTTTTATGCTGCCTTTCTCCCAGAAAGGGAGCCAAGGTGACTCACACAATACAAACCCTTTAAAAACTTCACAACAAACTAAGTGTTGTTTTCTGGCATGCAGAGATTAATGGAGAGCCATTCGTGGAAATACAGCATGGTGTTTGAGTTTGAGTGTTGGACTAAGGAGTTTATCACATGTGCTTTTCAACCTGATCCAGGCATGGGATGGGATCAGTATGGAACAGGGAGAAACAGGTTTTATCACACACAAAATTGCTGCTGTGCTTCTGCCCTACCATTATCTGTCCCCCAGCCATGCTTCTCCCGGAGATTTTGCTACCACAAAATCAGCTGGCAAAGCACGGCCGAGGGACAGGTGATGGTCGGGCAGCAGTACAGCAGCAATTTTGTGTGCAATAAAACCCATATTCCCCCATTCCAGCCTGATCCCATTGTGTGCCCGGATCAGGCTGAAAAGTACATTGAATAAACTCCTAAGACTCTGGTAGATCAGGGTTCAAATCCTCACTCAGCCATATAAACCCAATGGGTGACCCTGGGCTGGTCACACTCTCTCAGCTTCAGAGGAAGGCAGTGGCAAACCATATCTCAACAAATCTTGCCAAGAAAACTCCATAATAGAGTCGACATATGGTTGCCATAAATCAGAAACAACCTATGGTTCAAAACAACAACAGGTTCATGACAGCTCTTCCTCTCTGCATACAAAATGGCTTGCCATATAGCTCAGAAATGGCCCATTGTCTTGATGAAAGCATGCTGGCCCCTGAGTTACCTTACAGCAGAAGTATAGAAAATTAACATGGCATTCCTTATATCAGCAAGGGTATTTATCAATATAGGAAATGCACAAAACTTTTTTTTAATGCCAATTAAAACCTCATCAGGAGTGTTACCCAGAGGTTGATACTACTGAGAGCAAACTAGAAAAGGTAAGTGGGGCTTTAATTTATTCATTATATTTATTTCATTTTTATGTCACCTTTCTCCCAGAAGGAAAAAATGAAATCCACAAATCCTCTTCTTCCAACGTTCCTCGCTTCAGTCTATTTGCTGCTATCCTGTAGCTCTCCTTATGTTTTTAAAAACAGTAGCAATGAGGCAAAGTTTCAGAAGGCTGAAAAATCTAACGTGAATACTAGGAGGAAGGAGGAGAGAGACTGACACTGACCCTGTGTCTATCTGTCCATGAGGCAACATATGAAGGAGGACGTGGGACATGGCATCCAAGGCTTTTGACTGAGAAGAGGAAGGTACATGCATAGTTTTGCAGGCCAAGCACCTTGGCAAGCAGGTGGGTGGGAGAGGGAAAAAAGAGGAAAGTGAGGGAAAAAAGGGAGGCAGAGGGCAGTGCTTTGCCTCTTACACCTTCAACTCGAGCAGCCTCCTTAGGCAGATGGGAACTCCTACTCTGGTTACTACCTTGAGCAGAGAGAGCAAAAAGCCTTTCAAGGTACAAATGTTGTACTCCTCTTTTTCTCACCCTTCAACTCTCCAGCTTTTGCTGCTTGGCCACCACCACAATGCCAGAAGCAATAGCCACTTAGAGACATTGCTCCATGACCTTACCTCACATGCCAAGTCTGGCGAGTAAGAGGGGAGAGAAAAGTTTGTTGTTGTTGTTAACTGCCCTTGAGTTGAACCCAACTCATGGTGACCCTGTGTATGAAACTTCTCTAAGACCCCCTGCTCTGCTCAGGTCTTGCAAATTCAGACTCTTGATCTTCCTGACTGAGTATATCCATCTGGCATGTGGTCTTCCTCTCTACTACCTTCTAACTTTCCTAGAGGTGGCCCTTATACTGGGGTTTAAGGAGACAGCAAAAGCAGAGTAAGTGGCAGGGTAGCTAAAGATGAATGGCGGGGGGGAGAATGTCCCAGGCTAAGCTACAGGACAGAGAAACACAAGGCATGGAGAAGAGCATTGCCAGCTAGCCAAACTTCCTGCCTTCTGGCCAGGACAGAACAACTGCCTTCTCACATATGGAAATCATTTTGGTGTCACCCTTTCTGATCACTTAGCCCAGTGCAATTTGCACCCACTACACTTCTATCATGGTGCTAATGGCAGAAACTGATTCAACAGCACCCTCAATTCATCTTCTCCATCAGTCATCCTCATTAACTGATTTATTGAAGCATACTGCTTCTTGTATTTAAAACAATACATACAGTCTACATCTTGACTAGTATCAACTGATAGCTCCACTTTCTGTGAATTTGTCCAGATCCTTTTAAAACTATCCAAGGGGCTGTACAGATTGCTCATAAGGGGCGATGGGACGCCACCCCTTTCCTGGCTGGATCAGGCCCATGGCAACCTCACTCCATGGCCCCGATCCAGCCTTTGGAGGGTGCAAAAAGGAGCCACAAAAAGGTGTCATAGCCACTGCAGCGTGGCTGTATGGTGTCCCTTCGACACTGTGTCATCTGGACACAGCACCAGAGGTGCGCCATGGTACTGCATACCATCTGGAGTGGCACGCAGCATCATGGTGACCTGGGAGCAGAGTCAGGGCATGTGTCGTCAGGACACTGCACCCTGACTCCACCCACAGGCCAGCCTTTCAAGCTGGTCTGTATAGGGTCCAAGTTGACAACAACCATTATATCATGTGACACTAAATTCCACAGTTTAGCTCTGTACTGTGAGAAGAAGGACTTCCCTTTTTCTGTCTTGAAACTCCTACCTTTCAGTTTCATCAGATTACCCTGATTTTAGAATTTATGGGATTATCTGCCTCCTAAACATGAGGCATAATTTTACACTTCCCTTTCAGGTCTCTCCCTACTCACCCATCTCTAACCTAAACAGCCTCCAGCACTGTAACCTGATTGTCTTGGTTGCTCTCTTCTGAACCTTTTCCAGCTCCATACCATAGTATACTTTTGTTACTTGTGGTTATCATGGGCCCATTCACACTACACAATTATAGTACTATATTTCACTTTAACTGCCATGACAACAGGCAAAGGAACCCTGGGGTTTTCAGTTTAGGAAGGGGGATTTAAAATTCTCAGACAGAGAGCTCCTTGAATGCCTCACAAAATACATACATGTGTGTGTGTGTGTGTGTGTGTATACACATTCATTCCCAGAATTCCATGGAACCATGGCAGTTAAGTGGAAAAACAGTGCTATCATTGTATAGTATGAATGAGACCCACAACTGTATACGGTATTCAAGTGCAGTCACACCATAGATTTGAATAGAAGCAAGATGGTATTGGCAGTTTTATTTTCCATTCATTTTCTAATTTTGGCCAACATGGAATTTGCAGTTTTCCAAAGCTCCTATTTATGTAGGGCCAAGCTGGGTCAACTGAGATATGGAAGTAATATTCCACTAACCTTCTCCTTGAAAGAAGCAATGAGTAATTTTAACAATTTTCTTCCTGCTGCAAGAAAGTCTTCAAAAACTATGCAATTTTCAAAGCCTAGTTGCAATTCAAGCATATTCTGTGCAAAAATTGTACATGATTGTTTTGTGTTGAAACAGCATTTTCTGTGCAGGAAATAGCATTTTCTGTGCAGGAAATAGTATTTCCTGCATTGAAAATAATACCGCTATGCAGGAATAGTACTTCCTTTGCACAAAAAGCTTCCAAAACAGAAAACAATGTTTTCTATGCAAATCCAAACATGTGTGAATATTGTGCAGAATAAATCCCCAATTACAGCATCTCCTGTGCAGAAAACATTTTCTGCACATGAAATTATATTCCTGGATAGAAATATTATTTTCTGCACTGTAAATGCTATTTTCTGACTAAACAACCATGTGCAAATTTTGTGCTAAATAATTCCCAAACTGTAAAGATTTTCAGTGTGGAGTCGAAGGCTTTTACAGCTCAACATACAGATTAACATGCAAATCACTTCCTCTCAACCAAGAGTCACACAGTGTGTGTGTGTGTGTGTGTGTGTGTGTGTGTATCTACACACACACACACACACACACACCCCACTCCCTTCCATGCCAGCATTCTCTGAAGATGCCAGCCACAGAGGCTGGTGAAATGTCAGGAATAAACCCTTCCAGAACACAGCCACATAGCCCAAAACCCCACAAAAACTGTAAAGATTTCCGTTTGTCCAAGATTCTTCTTATCGGTTTTCTCAACACTCAAAAAACATGTATTTCAACCATTTTTTGTTTTGTTTTTGGAATATTTTTGAATATTATTTCCATCCCTAGCACTACCTAGCACAATCCCAGCTCAGTTTCAGCCAGCTCAGATCCCACTACTATTTGTGTGAAGCTGGGGGTTCTCAATTTAATTTATTTTGCCCCAATGCGCATTATTTTACTTTTAGTTATGGAGAAATCTTATTTGTCATTCCAATGTACATCCCCTCCATTTGGTGAGATCTTTTTATTGCTCTTTGCAATCTGTTTTTGTTCTCACTGTCTTACATAATTTAATGTCATTAGCATACTTAGTCACCTCATCCTTAACTCCAGGACATTTATAAATAAGTTAAAATGTACTGCTCCTAATATCCAGTACTGTGTAATTTAGGAATGAAAAGAACATTTGTCATTTGTACCCAGTTCAAAAAATAAAAAGCAAAACAGGTTTCTCAATAGTCATGAAAGCCTGTTGAGAAGAAGAATAGATGAATGAAAATCTTGCACAATTTTCTCCTAGCATTCAAATGTTGTGAATTATTATATGTAGAAAAAATATTTCAGAGTTTTGCACACACACACAAATCCTGTTATCTGTGAAGAAAATACTGTTTCCTATACAGGAAGCATTTTTTTCTAAGAGGAAAGCAGCTTTTTCTGTGTAAGCCCCCCATTGTGTTTTTCTTCACAGAATAATTGCTCCATTTCAGGATGGTCAAATATGACAAGACTACTGTGGGAGAGTGGTTTGAGCATTGGACTACAACTCTGGAGATCAGTGTTCAGTTCCCAGCTTGGCCATGGAAACCCACTGGGTGACTTTGGGCAAGTCATAAATTCAGAGCCCCAGAAAATCCTGTGAAAAGACAGCTTCTCCTTAAGATCACCATAAGCGACAAACAACTTGAAGATACACAACAAAAACTATGGGGGGGTACTCATTTCACCCCATAGCAGGAAGAAAACTTCCATGATGATTTCTCCTTCATGACAGAACAAAATGCTCAAAATTTATGTCCTGAGCATGAGTGCATGCCAAAAGCCCAATCTTGAACCCCATGAAAGATGTCACACCAAGACAAATGCCTCACTTTCTCCAAAGGTTATCACCATGATTGCCCAGAACCACAAAGGCATCTGGTCTGTGATTTTCACATGCTGAGCAGCTATGATGTTTCCTCTGTGAGGAAAAAAAAAGTCTGTTCTGTGTTTTGTGGGATACCTTCTCACATAAAGCATTCTTTAGATACAGAGATGAACACATTGAAACCTCCCCCCCCCCATTTCAGTATGGATCATTTTTTCTTTAAAATAACAATTATTAAACAAAGCAAAAACACACTTGATCCATGGGGTAGAAAATGCAATCATCAAAATTGCATCCTGTACCTCTGTTAGGAAAGGGCTAGGTGATGGATTCGTAACAAGCTGCAAGTGAACTCAGGAAAAACAAATCTTAAAATTACTAAAATGTTGAACTTAGCTCCAGCTTTTGCTCTAATCTTTCTGCAGCCTTCCTAGTATGGGACTGTACACATTTAATCCACAGCTGATAAATGAATTTTTCTGACAAAGGAGTTATTCATCGCACAACTTTGATCATACAGTGAGTGGGGAGATCTTTGCCCACCATAAACTGGAGACACAGCAATAAGCCATGAGCTGTGGTACATTGCAGAGTATTGTGTTAAACCAAACATCCTGCAGGAAAGTAACAGGTCTAGTTTATGCCATACAATGTAAAAAAATGTTTATATCAGAAATCTGTGAAATGCTATAAATTAATGTTCCTGCTCAAAAAGTTTGCTTTTTTAGTCATACACACCAGAGTTACAATTAATCTGAACAAACAAATACTTCTGGCCATTTGTCTGTGAACTCCATTATTTATTTCTGTGGGTGAGGACAGAACAGAAAGAACATTTTGTAAAAATGGCCTGACTTACATCCATAATTCACACTGAAAGCATAAAAAGAGCTTGGCTGGATCAGCCTGGTCCATTTTCCACAGTAGCCCACAAATTGCTTATGGCAAACCCTAAAAGTAGTGCATGGAGACCATAACTTATTTCCACCATTGTTCCTTAATTACTAGCATTAACAGGCTTGTACAACTGTCATAGCTAGTAGCTATTGATAATCTTTGTTGTTGCTGTTGTGTGTCTCCATGTTGTTTCTGATTTATGGTGACCCTATCATGGGTTTTCTTGGCAAGTTTCTTCAAAGGGGGTTGCCACTGCCATCCTCTGAGGCTGACTGAGTGTGATTTGCCCAATGTCACCCAGTGGGTTTACATGGCTGAGCTGGGATTCAATTCTGGTCTCCCAGTGTACTAATCTAACACTCAAATCACTACACCATACTGGCCCCTAAAACCTCAAGCAGATTTTGCACCCTACTATATGGAAGCTACCATTCACTATTGGCCCCATTCTCACTTACAGATAAATTGGTGTGCGATCCAAATCAATTCAACAGCAAAGCATGGTTCCTACTACATTTGCCCCGATCACATTTTTTCCCTCCAAAATAATCCACTTGTGATTGTCATTCACAAATGACTCGATTAAAAATGATTGGGTTCCAGCCAGCCGAAGGGTGGTTCACACTTGCACAGATTCGATTTATCGAAAAAGAAGTGGGAAAAATCAGTGTCAAAAAGACGTGGGTTAAATGGGTCTAGCGCAAGGCCCCCCTCTTGGAATCACTTCAGCAATTCAGATTAAGTGGGAACCAGGGTTGTTTGAACCGGTTCAAAACGATTCACGATTCAGTTTAAAAGGCCAATATTGCTTCCTGTTAAAAAACACAAAATGGAGTAATGCTGTTCATAGAATGAGACAGGCAGCATTTCATTCTTCATCATAGGAAGCAAAATGTCTTGGGCCAGCCCTGCATCTTTTGTGTATCTCAGTTATGTCAAAAGTATAGTTTGGAACCACTCAAGATTAGTAGAAATGTCCAGCGAACACGAACCACTACACCACACTGGTTCTTACATTCCTCCATGAATGTGTCTAATCCTCTTTCAAAGCTGCGTAACTTTATGACCATCACCACATTGTGTGACACAGACAACTATAATTAAACTAAGGTAGAGCTAATATTGTTGTCCTGCCATTACCATAATCCCTATCCAGCTTTCCAGATGGTAAGGGTCTGTGGGAGTTACAATCCAGCAACTTCTGGAGAGCCATACATTGGCCAACCTTGAACAAAGATTTGGTCCAAACACAGAGCAGAATGAACTAGTTGAATTCTGAGGTGGCAGAAGAGATTCAGCTACTTCAGCAAGTGAAGAACACTGATGACTGTTCCCCAACATGAAACATACTCTGTTAGTAGAATAATACATGTCCTACTTTCCCTGTACAAGTCAGATGCGGGGGTAGAGGCTCATTTTTTCCAACCTGCATGCCTCCCAGTGATAATTTTTTTAAAAAAAAAATGGACTAAGTTTTCCTAGAACAACAAAATGTTTTCATTAAGAGCTGTGCTGATCTCAAGAAAAGCAGGACTGGGAACTTGAGTTATTGCATTAATCACTGAAGTACATTGCAGATTTGTCTCTGATTTTTTGTGTATTTTTTTACTAGCCTTCCAAAAAGTGCATTTACTAGCAGACAGAAGACCTTTGAAGAAAAGAAATCTCAGGAAAGGTGATAGGACTGCTTAACTATGTGGCAGCTCACTCAGCAAGTAGGAACTCTGGCAGGAAGCAACTGTAATGACTGCTGATAGTGACAAATAGAAATGTCAGCATCATAAAAGCTAATTAGTAAGATATTTTATATATATATATATATATGGCAAAAGACATAAACCATGTGAAACCAAGCATATAAATAGATGTTCTGTTCCAAAAAAAAATAAATAAGACAGATGAGTAGGTAAGTAGCAGGCTGTGTATAAAAGTATAAAAACCTTGGTACTGGCTTCATCAGGAGAGATACAGAGCCAAGCAATCAAGGAAACGTAGGGGGGGAAATAACTCACCCACACAGCCAGTTTCTAAGAATACCTTAAAATAAATAGGTAGTCCTCTTTATATTTTGAAATCAGCTTTTGAAATCACTATTGTTTCAGTGTGAGGAACACTTGTATATAAGAATATTTCCAACTGGCCCACCTCATATTATGCCTGTGATGGAGAACACCTCACTCATAATCTCACTTTTGACCAGGTTGTCCGGGGATGATGTCCAACAACATATGGAGGGTCACAGACTCCCTAAGGTTGGAATTCTTCCAAAAGTACATAGTCTGACATCCACAGTTAAAGAGAATGATAAGGTAATCATTTTTAACTTTTGGGAGGTTGTTGTTGTTGTGTGTCTTCAAGTCATTTCTGATTTATGGTGACACAAACATGAACCTATCACAGGGTTTTCTGGAGCTGAGAGTATGTAACTCATCCAATGTCACCCAGTGGGTTTCCATAGCAAAGCAGGGAATATATAATGAGTAACAACCACTCTAATAACAGATAGACATCAGGAAAACCTATCAAAACATGTATAGATCAGATACACAATGGGGCTGTCCAAACAGCCCATTCAGGGGTGGCTCTATGTCGTCCTTGAACGGGCTGGGTTGGGGATGCAGCAGCCACACGCCATATCCCCCAACCCACTGGAAAAAGAAGTCCCGAAAAGTGGCTTCTTTTACCGGCACTACAGGGGCGCCATAAGGGCCGCAGTGCGCCCTTATGATGCCCCTCATGTACAGCACTGTTTAGGCTCTGCGCATGAGGGATGTCATCATGGCATGCACCATCTGTACGGGAATGTGTGAAGATGGTGCCCGGGGTGCACAGCATGGTTTCTGAATGTAAACGCTCAGCCCCCACACAATCCTAGTTCGGGCTCAAGCTGGCATAAAGTGCCAGTCTGTCCTGGCCCTTTGTATTGCTTTTGGCAGACATCCTCTGCAAATTTCCAAAGAACACAAATTAATTTCAGAGATCCAGCCCACAAAGTTTCAATTTCAAGATGAAAAACTGAAATTTAAAACTCAAAAACAATAAAGGGCACATTAGCTAGATATAGCAAGGCCTTTCTTAGGTCAAAACTTCACCACAGCATGTTTTAAAATGTATCTGAACTCCCTGGTGTCCTGTTGTTGTTTGTCTTCCAGTATTTACAACTGATGGCTACCCTGTTGAAAGACCCTACTGCAGCTCAATCAAGGAAGTCATAGCCTTGAGTTTGCAAAACTTGAGCAAGTCACTGGCCCCTCATTCATAAATTGAAGCAAGCTTGATGAAAATTAACAACCTTGATGAAAATTAACAGCAATAGCAAAACCAAACCTATCATGAGATTCTTTTGACAAGATTTGTTCAAAGTGAGTTGCTAATGCCTTCCTCTGAGGCTGAGAGAATGTAATTTGCCTGAAGTCTCCAGTGGGTTTCCATGGCCATATAGGGATTTGAACTGTGGTCTCCTAGAGTCCTAATCTAACATTTAAATCACTACACCATGCTGGCTCTCTCCTAGACATCTACCTGATATTAGATCAAACAACTATTAATTATTATGTATCTCTCAAATGGTTCATTCTCCTTCTTTTTGGTGGTGTCAATCCATGTGCTTTTGAAAGAAATCCACATGAAGGGCCTAGGGAACCTATGGCACTCCAGATGTTATAACAACAGTTCTCATGGCAGTTGACTAATGAACCTGAAATACCTTTTTACATGAATTCTAGAGGCTGAAAAAAATACAAAAAAAAACCCCTTGAAAGTGACACAAACATCAGTATCAGAAAGCAGACAAGTTAACTGCTGGAAAATATCACAACCAAAAATGGGCTAGGATGGTGCCAAAAACTGGAAAGCATATAACTTGGAAAAATTTCCAGCTTGGAAGCTTCACTAATATAAGCTCATAGTGCCAACAGAATCTGGTTGTATCTGCCATCCATCAAGCTATCTGGCATAGTTTGAAAGTGAATAGTTGGAAAGCATTGCCTGAGTCTAGGGGAAGAATTAGTAGTCAAACAGAAAGCAAGCTCTGTTATTATTGTTCTTATGTTTCCTAAACCAGCTGAAAAAAAAAAGCTGCCTATCAAATGAGTTTCCTTGATCACGAAGCCAATCTCAGAACTGAATATCAGTATGAGGGAGAGCTTAGAAATCTTACTACAGCACAGCTGAGGCTCCTTGTACTATCTAAGAGCCCCAACTTTCCAGTTTTGGAGCACACAATAACACAACTGGGCAACTGAAATATGAGATATTTTCCTGGTTGACTCTAGTATTCACCTGGGTTGTAAATAAAGTGAGGCCAACCTTTGCCCAAATTAAATATGCTGGAGAGCTTAGTGGCAGAAGGAAAAGCATGTTAAACCATTTTTAAAGTTTCTAGTTTCACAATATGGAAACACAAAATTACATTAAAAATTGAGCTATTGCTTTACTTTGAAAAAATAGGGCACAATCAACCAAAAACTTACACCCACCTGGCAGAGGAGGAAGCAGGAAGCCCAGGCAAGGCCCCATAAAGCCCTGCCTGCAGCAACCCCAGCTCCAGCAGAAGCCAACAGCAGCAGAGGAGGGAGGGAAGGCCCTGGCCACACCCACCTGGCAGAGGAGGAAGCAGGAAGCCCAGGCAAGGCCCCATAAAGCCCTGCCTGCAGCAACCCCAGCTCCAGCAGAAGCCAACAGCAGCAGAGGAGGGAGGGAAGGCCCTGGCCACACCCACCTGGCAGAGGAGGAAGCAGGAAGCCCAGGCAAGGCCCCATAAAGCCCTGCCTGCAGCAACCCCAGCTCCAGCAGAAGCCAACAGCAGCAGAGGAGGGAGGGAAGGCCCTGGCCACACCCACCTGGCAGAGGAGGAAGCAGGAAGCCCAGGCAAGGCCCCATAAAGCCCTGCCTGCAGCAACCCCAGCTCCAGCAGAAGCCAACAGCAGCAGAGGAGGGAGGGAAGGCCCTGGCCACACCCACCTGGCAGAGGAGGAAGCAGGAAGCCCAGGCAAGGCCCCATAAAGCCCTGCCTGCAGCAACCCCAGCTCCAGCAGAAGCCAACAGCAGCAGAGGAGGGAGGGAAGGCCCTGGCCACACCCACCTGGCAGAGGAGGAAGCAGGAAGCCCAGGCAAGGCCCCATAAAGCCCTGCCTGCAGCAACCCCAGCTCCAGCAGAAGCCAACAGCAGCAGAGGAGGGAGGGAAGGCCCTGGCCACACCCACCTGGCAGAGGAGGAAGCAGGAAGCCCAGGCAAGGCCCCATAAAGCCCTGCCTGCAGCAACCCCAGCTCCAGCAGAAGCCAACAGCAGCAGAGGAGGGAGGGAAGGCCCTGGCCACACCCACCTGGCAGAGGAGGAAGCAGGAAGCCCAGGCAAGGCCCCATAAAGCCCTGCCTGCAGCAACCCCAGCTCCAGCAGAAGCCAACAGCAGCAGAGGAGTGAGGGAAGGCCCTGGCCACACCCACCTGGCAGAGGAGGAAGCAGGAAGCCCAGGCAGGGCCTCATAAAGAGGGAGGAAGCCAGCCCAGCCTGATCTTTGGAAGCTCCTGGAGAATTTATTTTCCAGAGAGACAGTTGGATCTTTCACAGAGCTACCCCAGGGCGTGGCGAGAGGCGGAGGCAAGCAGGAACCCCTCCCCACCGCACTCAAACACCAGCAGAGGCGGCAACAACCCCAGGGGGTGGAGAAGAGAGGAGGAAAAGGGAAAACATTGGATGAAGAATTAGTTTAAAGGAAAATTGCTGCAGCAACCCCAGCTCCATCAAAAAATAATTAGAGAAATAGGGAAAGGCTGCCAAAAGCTTAAGATAACTAACTGTGGAAAACTAGAGAAATAAGGAGGAAGGAAAATAATCTGAGGTAAGGAAGGTGGCTAGAACCACAGGGCAACCTAGCTTGGACAAGAGACTGGCTAGGTTGAGAGCTAATAGAGGGATTACTGGTTGGAAAAAAAAAGAAAACAAGACAACCAGTTAGAAGTCTTTCCTGGGAAGGAGAGAGAAGGAAGGTGCTCGCAAGGGACTCATAGGAGAGATTAGTTGTAAATAGAGGAGAGAAAGGAGAAAGAAGGGAAGGAGTCAAGAGTGGCAGGGCCCTCTATTAGTATTGGATAGCAGCCAAGGCTGCCCAAACACTGTGGTAAACGCAGAAAAAGTGGAAGGTATTGAAGAGAAGAATAGAAAATACAGATTGAAATAAATAAAAGGGGTAGATAGGGAAAAAAGGGCAAAACATTAAAGGAGAAGGAATAGAATGAGCAAAAGACCTACCACTAGGCAATATAAACAGACACAAAAAAATGGCACAAAGTCAAGGAAGGTCACCATCGGTCTCACCAGAAAGGCAAACAGAGATAGGGATCCAAATGGCTAACTTATTGGAGGAATTTAAAAGCTTTAAAAAAAGATATGAAACAAGAAATGAGGGAAAACAGAGAAGAGATTAAGGAAGAAGTGAGGAAAGAGGTGGATAAATTAGGAGGTAAAATAGAAAGAATATCAGAGGAAATTGGACAAGTAAAAAAAGAAGTTAAGGAGGTAAAAATAAGAGCTTGTGACCTAGAGAGAACAGTTAAATCAGTTAAGGAGAGGCTACAACAAGAGGAAGGGAGAGGAATGCAGTTAGAACTGAAATATAGAGAGAAATGTATTAAACTTAGAGGTTTACCGGAATGTGCTAACGAAAAATTAGAAGAGAGAATTATCCCTGCCTTAGAAGAATTTTTAGAATTAGAGGATGGTAAATTAGAAACAGAAATAGATAGAATGTTCAGAATTAACTCTATTGTGGCCAGGGAAAGAAAGGTACCAAGGGATATAGTTATCTATCTGTTGAGAACAAAAATAAGAGAGTTAATAGTTCAAAGAAGTTACAAAGGAAAATTGGTAATAGAAAATGAAGAGATACAGATATTTAAAGATGTCCCTAGCCAAATTCTAAAAAAGAGACAGGAATATAAATTTCTTACAAGACTACTGATGAAAGGGAATATAGAATTTAGGTGGGAGAGAGTGGAAGGTGTATCATTTATTTACAAGCAAAGAAGGTACAGAGTTGATACATTAGAGAAAGCAAAAGAGATGTATGATAAATTACAGAAGGAATGGGAGGATGGGAGTAGAAAGAATTAGGGTGTGAGGTTGGGAGTGAAGATCTTTGATGAAGAGATAAAGGATTATGGTAATTTCAATAAAAACAAAAAACAGCGAGGGAGCAAAGATGGCACTGAAATGCTTGACCTGGAATGTAAAAGGGTTGAACTCTGGAGCAAAAAGGGCTTGTGTTTATAAATTTATAGAAAAGCAAAAAGTTAATATTGTTTGCTTACAAGAAACGCATATAAATAAAAAGGATGTAAAGTATTTGAGAAATCCAAAACTTGGTGTAGCATATATAGCAGCAAATGACAAAAGAAAGAAAGGAGTGGTGGTATATGTGGATAAGAATATACAAAGTAAGGAGGTTATTATGGATCAGAAAGGGTTATATGTGGTAATAGAAATAAAAATGGAAGGAGTACAGATGTTAATTATTGGGATATATGCCCCCATTAAAGAGAAGGAAAACTTCTTTAGGAAAATCCAAGACACAATATTAGAACAAAAAATAGAGAGAGTAATAATAATGGGAGACTGGAATGGGGTATTTTGCCCTAAGGAGGACAGATCGATACAGATCAGAAAAAATAAAAAAAGAAACACAGGGGAGCATGGGAAGTTACCAAAAATAGTCTTTGATCTAATGGATAACTGTGTGTTACAGGAGGCATGGAGGTATAAATATGGTAAAGAGAAAGGGTACACCTTTTTCTCAGACAGACATAAATCCATGTCAAGACTAGATATGTTTGTTTTGTCTAAAGTACTGCTTCCAGGTATTAGTAAAATAGAAGTGTTACCAAAAATAGTATCGGATCACAATCCTGTAGTGTTAAGTCTAAGAGGAAAACGAAAGGAATGGACATGGAGATTAAATGAATCACTATTAGAAAATAAAGAAAATGTAAAACATGTAAAAAAAGAATTAAATTGGTTCTTTAAAGAAAATGAGAAGGACGGGATTTCACCAAAACTGTTGTGGGACACATGTAAAGCAGTTTTACGAGGTTTATTTGTGAAATTAGGATCAAGAAAGAAAAGAATGGAAGAAAGGACTATGCAGAATTTAATTAAAAAAAGTAAAGAGAAAGAAGGAGAATTAAGAGAAGACCCAAAGAATGTGAAAGTAAGAAAAGAATTAGATTTGATACAAAGACAAATTGAGGAGGAGCTAAATAAGGATGTGGAATGGCAATTAAAAAGAACTAGACAAAGATTCTTTGAAGAAGCAAATAAACCAGGGAAGTGGTTAGCACAAAGATTAAGGAAAATAAAAGAAAGAAGGATGATTATAGAACTCAAAATGGAGATAACATCTATAAGGAACAGAAGGAATTGAAGAGAATATTTGAAGAGTATTATAAAGAGTTATATAGAGAAGAAAAAACAGGATGTGAACAGCAAGAGAGAATTATGAAATATTTAGAGAAGCAGAAAATAGTGCCATTAGAGAAAGAATTGCAAGCTAAATTGAATATGCCTATAACAGAGGAAGAGTTGAGAGAAGTAATCAGAAAGGCTAAAAGTGGTACGGCACCTGGACCAGACGGTCTATCAGGAGGGCTATACAAAAAATTTGAGGAAGAGCTAAAAGAATGTATGCTGACAGTGTATAATAACATAGGAAAAGAAGGTAAACCAGATTCGTGGAGAGGGGCTCACATAGCGGTGATACATAAGGAGGGGAAGGATGAAAAGGACCCGAAGAATTATAGACCAATTTCTTTGATTAATAATGATTATAAAATATTAACATCTATTTTAGCAAACAGACTAAAAATGATATTAAAGGATAAAATACACTCGGATCAGAATGGGTTTTTACCCGAAAGGCAAATAAAGGAAAATCAAAGAACGGTAATAGATGTGCTTGAGTATTATAATGTTCATAAAGATAAGAAAGTTGCTCTAATTTTCCTTGATGCGGAAAAAGCATACGATAACATAAACTGGCAGTTTATGTATGAATTACTAAAAAGGATAGAGATAGGAGAATCTTTTCTGAAATGGATTACAGAGTTGTACAAAGAACAGAAAGCTTTAGTAATGGTGAATGGAGAAAAATCACAAGAATTTGAGGTGCAGAAAGGAACAAGGCAGGGATGTCCGCTATCTCCATTATTGTTTATACTGATAATGGAAGTCCTGTTGCAAGATATAAGACAAAATGTGAATATAGTAGGTGTAAAAATAAAAGATCAGTGTTATAAAGTAAAAGCTTATGCTGATGATATAGTTGTCTTCTTAGAGGATCCTTTAAACAGTATAAGGGAATTAAGAACAATATTACAGGATTTTGGAGAAGTGGCAGGATTTAAAGTTAATGTAGAAAAAACAGCAATGATCACTAAGAATCTGTCTAAAAAAGAAGAAAAAGAATTGGAAGAAATCACAAAATTTAAAGTCCAAAATAAAGTAAATTATCTGGGAATCTGGATATCAAAAAGAACTGGAGACTTATTTGTTAACAACTATGAAAAAAAATGGAAGGAGATCAAAGAGGATTTGGGGAGATGGTCTAGACTACATTTATCATTGTTTGGTAGAATAGCTGTAATTAAGACAAATGTACTCCCAAAATTTTTGTTTATTTTTCAAAATCTCCCCATAATTAATAGCGATAAGTGTTTTCAAGAATGGAGAAAAGAACTAGCGAAGTTTATTTGGGCCGGTCGAAAAGCACGGATAAAGTGGAATAACATAATAGATGACAAAAGGAGAGGAGGCTTGGGAACACCGGACTTACAAAAGTATTATTATGCATGCGGAATGATATGGGTAGAGGATTGGATTAATTTGAAAAATGGAAGATTGTTGAATTTGGAGGGTCATAACATTAAGCATGGGTGGCATGCATATTTAGTATATAAAAAATGGAAAGAGGACAAGGAGTTTAAAAATCATGTAGTAAGAAAAGGTTTGTTAAGAATCTGGGAGCATGGTAAGAAAAATTTTTACAATAAAATACCAAAGTGGACTTCACCACAGGAGGCACACTTTGGAAGATTTAAAAAGACACAAGAACAATGGATTACATATGAAAAGATCTTGGAAGAAGGAGAGGGAGTAACTCTGAAAATGAAATCTAGAGAGAAATTAGAAAAAGAGAGGATAAAACTAGACTGGTTCCAATACAAACAACTAGAGGAAAGGTTTAAGAAAGATTGGAAAGAAGAAGGAATAGAAAGAGGAAAAAATGAATGGGACGTTATAATTTGTGAAAAACAGAAAAAGAAGAAGATATCAAAATATTATAAAGAGTTGTTAAAAAGGGATTTGGAAGAAGAAGGTATAAAGGATAACATGATTAAATGGAGCCAGATGATAGGACATAATATAAGTTTGGAAGAATGGGAGAAATCATGGTTAAAAACTAATAAATTCACACTGGCACAAACCTTAAAGGAGAATTATTATAAAATGTTTTATTTATGGTATTTGACCCCGGTTAAATTATCAAAAATATATAAGGATGTAAATAAAACATGTTGGAAATGTGGGAAGGCAGAAGGAACATTTTACCATATGTGGTGGTCTTGCAGGAAGGCGAAGCAATTCTGGGATAAAATACACTCTGTTATAATGGAAATTTTGGGAACGAACTTTTCAAAGAAACCAGAATTGTATTTGTTAAACATGACATGTAAAATAGGAAGTGAAAGTGAAAAAAAAATACTGGAAAATAATACTATACATGATCACAACAGCTAGAGTGCTATATGCCCAAAGATGGAAGGTGAACCAGATGCCCACAATGGAAGAATGGTTTAAAAGAGTGTTGGATATGAGAGAATCAGATAAATTATCCAGAAAGTTGAGAGAAGAAAGGGAGGAGGAGGAGGAAGAAGAAGAAGACTGGAACATAGTTTTACAATATTGGAAAAGTATAGAATCAGAGTGAATCATGAAGGGAAAGAGAAAGTACTCAGGTTTATGTCTGTTAATGTACTATGAAGAATGAAGTGGAGAGAGAGAAATGTATTTATATCGGGTATGGGGGGGAGGGGAAGAGGGGGGAAGGGAGGGTTATGTTTGTTAAGATATGTTATAAATGACATGAAATATGTAAGTGTCTATATATTGGTTAAAATAAAAAAAAATGGGGAAAAAAAAAAAAATTTTACTAATGCATCCATAGTTCTGGAAACCATAGGTCCAGATTGAGAAATCCCTTTTAACCCATGGACAGGATGAACACACAGGAAACCTCTTGGAAGCTGGAACTAACTGAGCCCAAAATGGGCTAAGATACTCCACAATGGGCTAAGTTTCACATGTAAGAACTATTCACATGTACACATACATAACATTCTCTCACACACATATGATTTTAGTACATATACACAGGCTTCTCTGCCTCCTCTTTCAGGCTGTTTGACTTGATAACAGTGTTTGTCCAGGAGGGTATATGATTCTGGAAGAAAGGTGAGCTCTCCAAAAACTGATTTGTCATTTACCTGTTGTTGTTATGTGCTTTCAAGTCCTCTCTAATATATGGTGAACCTATTTTAGGTTTTTCTTAGAAACATTCATTCATAGGAGTTTTGCCAATGCTTTTCTCTAAAGCTGGGAGAGTGTGACTTGCCCAAGGTCAGGCTCTGGGGTTTCCATGGCTAAACACAGCTTCAAACCCTTATCTCTCACTGTCCTAGTCCAACACTCAAAACATGCTGGCTCTCTATTTGCATCTAGTATCCTTAAAAGAAAAGGCTCAGGAGCATTGCCATTTGTATGACATAGGGCTACACTGGGGAAAAAACTGTTTAAAATATTGTAACTGATTTAAATGTATTTTGGGGTGCTAAATTTGAAAAAAAAAACACAATAAAAATGTTGTACCACCTTCACACCTTTGATGTTTTTATCAGTTTAGTTGTCACTCGGCTTTGATTAAGTGTGAATGCTGATGTTCCAGTGCAATTTCCTCTAGTGCTTTTGCATTGATTTTTGTGTTTCATATCAGTGAATTAAAGGTCTTTTTAAAGTTTGTTAGAAGATTTTAATACCTTGCTTACTATAGTTTTTTGTGGGGGGTTTTGGCTATGTGGCCATGTTCAAGAAGAGTTTATTCTTGATGTTTCACCAGCATATGTGGCTGGCATCTTCAGAGAATGCTGGTCTAGAGGAGAGCTGGATATATATATATATACTGTGTGACCCTCGGTAGGGAGGAAATTCCATGTTAATCTGTGTATTCTGCTGTTGATGGCAGGGCCTCAGAGTGTGAGGATATGCAAAGAAGATTAGTGACTAGTGTAGGTGATCATTATCTGCTGGGAAAGTCCCTGACCCTGGGTGATTTCTCATTTGCATTTGCTGAGTCCTCATTTTGCTATTCTTCAGGACTGGTAGCCAAACTTTGTTCACATTAAGGGTTTCTTCTTTCCAGTTGAAATTATCCAGATGTTTATGGATCAATGGCTTCCCTGTGCATTCTGACCTGATAGTTGTTGGCATGATCCAGAATTTCAGTGTTGTCAAACAGTATTTGATGTCCAGGATGGTTTATAACATATTCTGCTACTGATGATTTTTCCGACTGACTCAGTCTGCAGTGTCTCTCGTGTTCCTTGATTCTTGTTTGCACACTGCATTTGGTGGTCCCTATGTAGACTTGTCCACAACTGCATGGTATGCGGTAAACTCCTGTGGCTGTGAGAGGGCCTCTCTTGTCCTTCGCTGAGCACAGCAATTGCTGGATTTTCTTGGTTGGTTTGTAAACCATTTGGATCTTTGCAGGATAATTCTTTGCATCATCATTTCATTCAGTTACATATTACAACACAGAAACATGAAAGCAATTTATGAAAAAATCCGTACTGACAAAAAAAAATATGAAGTCATTTTTAGATTCAGAATGCCAAATTCCTATAAAATGAGGATACATTTTTAAAAAGTTCTTATGACCCTCAGTTTTGCAGGCCTGCAAATATTAAAAGAGAGGAGGTTGTCTATTGTTTTACTAATTGTATATATGAAATTGTATATTGTTTGAGTACCGTTTGTTACCAAATAGAACTACTTTGCTAGGGCATCACAAATTTCCAATCAATTCAAAACATTCTAAGTACCGGTACATTTGTTAAATTTCTGTAATTCATATTCACTCATTCACTGCTCATTCACAAACAAATGCCTAGGTCACTTTTCACCTGTTTCATTTATCAGCTGAAGCAACTGTCTTTCAAGAAGGGATGCTATACTTTGCTTAAATCCAAGGAACTCTTGAATCTTATATCTGACATGGACACGTTCAGAAAATGATATATAACCCACCTGAGTCAAAGTACTACACCAAAGATATTTCACTGGAAAAAATCAATCAACCTAGAACTTTGGTTTAAGAGGTACAAAGATCCAGATGACACACTTGGTTCCCAGAACATCCATTCATTTCCAAGACATCTCTTTTATAAAGTATCAGCTAGTTTAACTTAAAAGGAGAGTACTTAGAAGGTCTGCTTGTGTGACTTCACTGCAGCCTTCATCATAAGCAACAGAAAATCTTATTCTGAAAAGCCACAGGGTCCACTTGATATCAATGGCTAGTTGACATGCTGGTTATATATACATTACCTCCAGTATCAGAGGCAGTATGCTTTTGAATACTGGTTGCTAAGGAACATGAGCAGACAGGTGCTTTTCAGCTCATATCCTGCTGTGGGCTTCCCAAATACACAAGGATGGTCACTGTAGAAACAGATGGGCCTTTGGTTTGACCAAGCATGGCTGATTTTGTGTTCTTATCTTTATAAAATTAAGCCATTTCAGACAGCTGGCACTGTCAGCCTGTTTGGCTGGCATTGTATGCACAGTTATCAATCCAGCATCGAGAATGGCTTGCACAACTAGAATGTTTGCTGAAGACATGCAGTTCTAGCAACAACATGCACCCCATCCTTGTGCATGTATCTGCCAAAACATTAAAGGATATGCATGCAGCAATTTGCTTCCATGCATACCCTTACTGGATCAGGGTTAATGATTGTAAGATTGGGGTACAGAATTGACTAAACAGGATGTCAATGGTTAAAGTAAGCAGATGAGCAACTATGCAAACTCAATGATATTAAATTGTGGAAAAGTTCATTTTTGGACTACGCTTCCCAGAACAGCCAGTGGCCATTCTGTCCAGAGACTTCTAGAACTTGCAAGAACAAAAAAGGTAATAACAATAACATTTCCAAACTCTGTGCATGATACTTTGTCACCATTAACTTTTTAGCAGTGCCATGGGAAGCTATGCCATCTGATATCAGGTCTACTTTATGGATTGAAGTTTGCTGAAAATAATATCTTCACATTATATTCCCCCCCCCCCTTGTAATAAATAGTAGGAATGAGCGACTCTGAGGTGTTGTGGGATGACATTGACTTTCCACAGACTCTGGAGGCCACGCATAACAATTGTCAAAAATATACACACACCATACCTTCCCCTAATTCACAGCTGAAAACCCGGGCACCTGTGGCCAAGCAACATATGAGTGTGGTCAAGATGGCAAAAGATATTAACAAGGAAGAACACACAAGCTAGAGAAGGGTGCAGCCATTTTGCTTTTGCCAGAGTCTATAGACAAGGACAAGAACCTGCCCCCTTTTCTCCTCACTCAGTTGAGTGCAAATGACTTCTGCACCTCTGAACACATTTTGCAGCAACTGAAGCAAACTGAGGATAAAGTAGAAAAGTGAGAGGTGAAGAACAAAGCTGAAGCATTTTAAAAGCAGAAGAAAAAATCAGACAGCAGATGATTAATTTAGGACTGTTACTGCCAATTTGGAATAAGTGGGGGGGGGGGTTTGACATAACATATATCAAATATATTCAAAATGTGAGATGGGACAAATCCCCCCCACACACACACACACACAGCGCCAATGGTGTCTTCCAAGCCTCTGATTACTTCTACAGGCCATTTTGCTAGTTTCAAGCATTTGAGATGAAGGACTCAACTTTATAAAGTCGTATATGGGAAAAGCCCTTAGAATCATAGAATCATAGAGTTGGAAGAGACCGCAAGGGCCATCCAGTCCAACCCACTGCCATGCAGGAAATCTAAATCAAAGCATCTCCAACAGATGGCCATCCAGCCTCTGCTTAAAAACCTCTAAGGAAGGAGACTCCACTACACTTAGAGGGAGTGTGTTCCACTGTCGAACAGCCCTTACTGTCAGCAAGTTCCTCCTAATGTTGAAGTGGAATCTCTTTTCATGTAGCTTGCATCCATTGCTCTGGGTCATAGTCTCTGGAGCAGTAGAAAACAAGCTAGCTCCCTCCTCAATATGACATCCCTTCAAGTATTCAAACAGGGCTAGCGTATCACCTCTTAACCTTCTCTTCTCCAGGCTAAACATCCCGAGCTCCCTAAGAAGAAAACCCCATGCTGGGTTTACCTTAGGGTTACCATAAGTCTAAAATGACTTGAAGGCAAACAACATACACACTCATACAGACCTTCTTGTCCAGTCACTTCCTGTTTTGAAAAGGCGTATAGAAGTCATGGAAAATGTCCAAAAATGGCCAACAATATTCTGCCCCCAAGACTTGGGGCAAAAACTTTCCAGACTCCTTCAAGACTTTTAAGGAGCTGAGGGGATTTTGGGAACTGAAAATCAATCCTCACCACCATATACTACCACACTTTATTTACCCCAATACAACCCAAAAGTTATGCAATGTCATGGTATCGCCCCTTTATGCATTTTCATGCCCTTACGTTAGCATTTAATGATATGGAGTGGAGGCCAGAAAATGCATGATGCCACAGCAGAATATAAGTATTTTTACATGTTCCAAAGGGATTAAACTTGGTCCTGATGTACCCATTACATTAGCAACCCTACAGCTTCCAAATATACATGATGCTCTCTCCGGCTGCATCACAAGGGGTACCAAACAACAAGTTTCCCAATATTTCAACTATACTGGAGTGCGAGTTGTATTGAATGTGGGAAACAATGAAAAAGACAGCTCAAATTTCACATCAGTATGCTTATGCTATTATATATTATTAATGTCCAACATAATGGTCCAAATCCATGTTTCCTATTAATGCAACCACCATGTAAACAAACAAAATATGCCTTTAGCAATAAGTCACAAAAGCTGTTTCAATGTTTCATTTCACTTAATAAATGGGAAAGTTGGCTAAGAGAGAAGCTGTCTGAAAAATACCATGAGAACGCTCAACATCACCCTGGATAGGCACCAAAGATATAAAGAGGGAAGCTTGGGTCAATGTTTCATTTTAAAATAATAAATTTTTTCACAGTGCTGAATCCCATGGCACAATCCTGCAGTGTCAACACTGGACATGTGATTTAGTTTTGATAGCATCATTTCCACTACTTTAAATTCATAGAAGCATTTTTTTCTTTTAGCAGCCTATCTGCCAAGAATGTACCAAAAACTTATTAGTTGCAAGGTAAAACAGCCTTCTTTTCTTCCCCACCCCTCACTTTAAGAATGCATCTTCTCAAAGCCAGCCTTTGCACCACATTTCCACTTTAATATTAGAGCATTTATGCATAAACAGTATCTCTTATTTGTATTAATGACACAGAAATATAAATCCTCACATAGTGCTGGGAAAGCATCCCCCATTATATGCAAAGTTAATAAGGACCCCCAACTGTTTCCCAGACTAGACATTTTCACCTCAATCTTCAGTGCAATCGTTTTTACATACTGAAAAAAAATAAAACCATTAATGCCAGTGATGTTGGAGTGAACATTCCAAGATCCAAGTTCAATTTCCTATTTTACTGTAATAAGAATCTCAGATGATCTTGGGCTAGTCATTCTGTGTAGAGATTTTTAGAAACACTTGACTTGGAGCTAACCTGGGCTCCCAACACAGTTGAAAGTTAAACTTTACTACAGACCGAGTCTCCCTTATCCAAAATGCCTGGGACCAGGAGCATTTTGGATTTTGGAGTTATTCGACATTTTGGAATATTTGCATAAACATAATGAGATGACTTACAGATGGGACACAAATCTAAACACGAATATCATTTATGTTTCATATACACCTTGTAAATATAGCCTGAAGGTAAGTTTGTCCACAATTCATGAACAAAACTCTGCCCCAGAGATGAGAGAGAGAGAGAGAGAGAGAGAGAGAGAGACCTTTTCCCACCCTAATTTTATAGGCTGCTCCAGACTGGCCTTCATAGAGTCATACAACAGTAAGGCAGGAGTGTGTGTGTGCGTGCCTTCAAGTCACCTGTTGATTTAAAGTAACTCCATGAATTTCATAGGGGGGTTTTAAGGTGAGGAACACATAGAAGTGGTTTGTTATTGCCTTCCTCTGAAACATAGTATACAGCTCCTGGTCATCCTTGGTGGTTGTCCATCTAAACTAAACTAGCCAGGACCAACCCTGCTTAGCTTCCAAGATCAAATGGGATTTAGTGTCTTCAACGTACCCCCTATCAAGCAAGTAATCCACATCTAAAGCAATCCTGACAGATTACCATCTTTTGCTATTAATTTAGCTTTATTCACAGATATTTTACTTCATTTAGATGGAAGATGCAAAGATAGTGAGGATTTGGTGTAATAGGTAAATATGAAAAGGTATATCGAGGAAGGTGGGGTTAAGGTTAACGTCGATTATAAGAGGGAGGAATAGTGAGAAGTTAAAGAAATTATAGTTGGGAGGGAATAGAGTGTTAGTGCCTGGAAGAATAAAATTATAAGTGTAGGTATGTGATTTTGAAATCTGGATCTATGTTTAATGTTGATTTATTTTGTCTGTGTTTGTTGTTTTGTTTCTAAAATTCAATTAAAAAATTTTTTAAAAGACATTTTACTTCATTTGAATTCTACTGAAGCTCCCTCTTCTAACCAGCTGCCACTTCTGGGTGGCAATCACATTCCACAAGCATAACATATGAGAGGAGAATGTGTTTTTCCCAAACAGAACTTGAGAAGGAGGGATGGAGCACAGCAGTTTCTGAGAGGTAAATCTGACTGTTCAATGGGGCTTAGGCCTAGGGAGTGAATAAACCCAGCTGACACACAGGATGCCAAAAGACAGAAAATCAAAATATCATTACAGAAAAATCATCATTTTCATCATCCCCATCTTTATCAAAAAGCAGAAAGAAGAATTTGCTGATGGCAGCCCTCAAAACATGCCTGAGGAAGCAGCTTTCCTTTGCTTCATCAAAGAGCCATCTATGACTTATAATTAATTAAGAATGCATCTTCTGTGCAAACAAATAAATACCAAGGGGAGTAAAATGAAGCACCATAGTATCCTTCCAAAGTGATTTTAAGAGTGCTCACATGTAAGGGAGACTCACTGTCTTAATACTAAGTTAATAACTGTACTGCATTTATTGTTCACAGCTAGCATGGTTTAGTGGTTTGAGCATTGAGCTATAACTCTGAAGACCAGGATTTGATTCTGCGCTTGGCCATAGAAACCCACCTTGGGTGAGTCACACACTCTCAGCCCAAAAAAACCCCATGATATGGCCTTAGGGTCATCATAAGTCAGAAATGACATGAAGGCACAAAGCAACAACATTATATTGTTCAGTCACAAAGCAGCAAGAATTGCTACTCTTGCCTAGATTAATGAATGGGAAAAATCTTTCAAAAACATTTTAAAACATAGAAAGTCACATTTTGTAATATGTTCACACATATGAACAGCTCCCAAAACTGCCAGCAGCCATGGTGACTGGATGATTCTGGCAGCTGTAGACCCAAAATGTAACTTGTTCAAGCTCTGGCAAAATTGGCAGCAGTTTTCCATGCTTTCAGATAGGAATCTTGCCCAGCCCTATTCAGGGATGCCAGGAACTGAACCTCCTCTCTCAATGGGCTCCAGCCCTAATCACTGAAAATGTACCTTGTTGAAGAGAAAAACCACACATACTTGATTATGATTCACAGGTAGGAAGCAGTGGTTTGAAATGGCTGCAAAGTGGCTTTGGTTTTGAGTACAAGAAAAAGAAAAACCAATGAATGAGAAAAACAACATCCCAGAAACTGTTAGTTTCCTACTCCTGGGAGGTTTATGAGTTAAGACTGGATAAATCTCTCTCGGGTCTGATTTAGTGAAAGATGACAGGCTGACAAACGTAAAGGCTGACTGGAGCTCATTATGAGTAATCAGCAAAATGAAAAATAAAAATAAAAAACAATTGCACTATGGCCATTCAGATAAAGGCATCCCACATTAACAGTTATATTTATTGATAGATATTCAAAATCTTTTTTCTATTTAACCTAAATATTTTTCACTCCATCTTACATATTTGATTCACAATTAGACCTCTTGTAGGTTGCTAAATCATTGATTTTTTAAAAAAAGATAATGATGATGATATGTACAAACAATTCATTCATGCCAATGACCTATCAAATTTCACAGATATTTGTCTTTAATTGGATTTGTTCCATTCTAATCTCCTTAAGCCATTGGTGCTGTAATGCTTGACTAAATAGACATTCAGTACTCTTATTCAAAGTGGTTAAACAAATGTGAGAATTCTGTGAATATAAATAAATGCCATGCCATCATCATCATCATCATCATTATCATTATCATTATCATTATCATTATTATTATTATTATTATTATTATATACAGTCGGCCCTCTGTATGCATGGATTCTTTATCCATGGATTCAACCATCCACAACTTGAAAACATTTTAAAAAATATAAATTCCAAAAGGCAAATCTTGATATTTTCATTGTGTATAAGAGACATCATTTTACTATGCCAGTGTATATAATGGGATGAGCATCCATGGATTTTGGTACCCATAGGGGGTTCTAGAACAAAGCCCCAGCAGATACCAAAGGCCCACTGTAGCTTTATTATATACCTAGCTGTGCAATGAGCAGGAGGAGAAAGAGTAAAAATACCTTGAGAAACCAACATTTGGGGCACTGTACCTGTAGCAGAAGAATTGGGAATAAGGAATCTCTATAGCTGATGGCAAACAGTTCAAGAAAACAGAATGCTGTAAGACCATATAACTCACACAGAACTACATAGTCTTTGTCAGTGGTGCCAGAACATGCCTTTCGGGTGTCGGTTGTGTTTCTTAACATCAGCATAGGCTCTTTCTTATCTGGATTATAAACTTTGCATTAGTAATTATTCTAAACCAAAGATGCAAACTATTTTCTGACTTGAGACCTGTATTCAGGAGGTGTGTTCCAGACACAGATGCACATCCATCTGTAGACAGTGTACCCACTTCCACAGTGTACCCACACACACATAAACACATACCTCCTTCTACACAGATTTTTCAATATATTCTTATCCCCCAGGAGACTACACTGAGATTTTTGCTTACCTGCTGCTGCTACTAGGAGTGAGTAAAGGCAGGTCTCAGAAGCTCCAAAGAACAACTTATTTTTCCCCTCTGCAGACCAATTAGCTTATGGGGGAAACAGACATGTGTGGTCTTGCCAGATTCATGGCTCCTTGTGGTCCCAAGAATGAAGGCTGTACAACCCCATTCTAGGCAGTGTTTATGAGATGTATCCATGAATATGAAATAAGGAGGGATGCAGGGATGATAGGAGAGAATACACTGTAAATCTCAACTGTATGCCTGCACAGAATTAAAGAAATATGTGTGGAGACTTTCATATGTGGAAAAAAGCCAGAAGTAAAACGCTTACTCCCAGCAAAGTTGCGTGATCAGGCTGAAGATTTTCAAATGATGTTGCACTGATCCAGGACTTCACCTGGAAGAACCAGTAATGCTCCAGCAACAAACCATTCACAGAACTTCCCAGTGAATGGTTTGTTGCTGGAGCATTCCTGATTCTTCCCGAGAGAAGTCCTGGATAAGCACAATGTATCTGAAAATCTTCAGCACAATTGCGCAACTTTGCCGGGAGCATGCCTTTTACTCTCAACTTTTTTTCCCCATATGAAAATCTCCTATGTATTTATTTAACAGTTGTTACCAACCTTTGGCACTGCCTTCCAAAGAGAAATTAGACTATGCCCTCCTTGCTCTCTATCCATAAGCAAATGAAGTCTTCTTTTCCTCCAGTTGGTAGGCTTTTGAAATTACTCAAGGGGGATGGGTCTTCCATAATGTGCTATATTGTCTATTGTTTTCTTTTTAATTGTTATGTTTTTAACTGGTTTTAATTTTATCGATAGTTTAATAATATTTTAAACTTTTCTATAAGGTGAAATGTTAGCTATACTTGTTTTAACTATTATAAGCCATTATAATAGTATAATATTATTGTACTCTCAATGCCTTAAGAAAGATTTCACTCCTATAAAGAAACTCAGCTCAGGTAATGTTATATGTAAGTCCTGAATTTGTTATTGTTCTTGAAAAAACTAAAATATAAACAGTGAAATATACAGTGAAATATCTCCAAGGATCACTAGAGATATTTTTTTTAAAAAAAAAAATCAATGTTACTACTTCGAAAGCCAAATTAACCTCACAGGCCTCATTCCCACTACCTTTTAAACCGGATCATAACTCACTACG
Source organism: Sceloporus undulatus (assembly GCF_019175285.1). Lineage (NCBI taxonomy): Eukaryota > Metazoa > Chordata > Lepidosauria > Squamata > Phrynosomatidae > Sceloporus > Sceloporus undulatus. Next base: position 116,402,239 of record NC_056522.1, on the reverse strand, counting down.
AACCGGTTTAAAAGAGCATGGTTCCCACTTAATTCATATTGCTGAATTGATTCCGAAAAGGAGGCCATGCTTTTGACCCATTTAACTCACATCAAAACACGCTAATTTTTTCCAGTTCTTTTTGGCTGAATCGATTTATTTTGAAATAAATTGATTCCGCCCAAGTGGGAACCATGCGGATTCGAATCCGCCCCACAATCCCCAGCTTCCCCAGCCTCTCCGTCCCGGCCTTGCCTCCTTCCACCCTGGCCTTCTCCATGTCCCCAGCT